>NC_081432.1:58726365-58961365 GCF_949786415.1 Peromyscus eremicus | reverse complement strand
GACAATATTCAACCGTGTTTGACCTCACAGGTGGCCGGCCATTCAGTCTTTTTTTATAACACGGGCCACTAGACAGCTCCTCAGTGAGGGGCGTGGCCTGGAGAGCACCTCCCCCATCTATGCAAATTTGGGCAGGCACAGTTTCTAGAGTTCCAGTCTGTCGTTTCTTTCCACAATCAATAAAAATATTAAATATAAACCACCCTGTGGAGATGGCCCAGTGGGTACTGGGTTCAGATCCACAGCCCACTAAGGGCCATGTGCCCTGCTTAGGTGGGGCAGAGGTAGGTAGATCCCCTGGGACTCTGGGCCCTCCAGGCTGTAACAGTGGGTGAGCTCCAGGGCCAGTGAGGAGCCCTGTTTCAAAAAATAAGGTGGAGAACAATGGAGGATGACACATGACCTCTGGCCGCTGCATGCACGTGCATGGGCTAGTGTGCCTCACACACACGTGCACACACACATGCATGCAGCACACGCACAAATGAGTATTTAAATTAATTAAAACATTCGTATTTTTTTTCCCACTTAACCATAGGAGAAAGTAGGTCTCAATATAAATTTAGAGACCAAGCTTGATTTGGAGGAAAAAAAAAATCCCCAAACCCAACAACTTTCTATGTAAGATTTACTAGGGAAAAGGGTTAGAAAGATAAATTTCGATCTATACCATGGAAAGAATGATGGATTTGTGAGGGTGACTCCGTTTTCTGGGTGACCTTGAATGAGCCTTTGCTCAAAGTCAGTTTTCTATTTTGAAACACGCAGCTGGCTGTTGAAGGATCCGGCAGGGAGCCTGGCCCAGAAAAAGGCACCGTGAATGGTGGGTGAGCCCTGCCTAATCAGGGCCCTTTCTAAACCCGCATCAGCAAGCTTTGTGAAGGAGGCGTCGCTCACGGCCACTAGAGGTTACAGGACTAGCGGTGACGGTGGCTTGGAAAAGACCCACAAGTTGAAACAAAATCCCGAGGTTCTGCAGCCCTTAGGCCTGAGACCCCCATCTTTAAGCCAGGCCAGGACGCGGGGTGCAGGGAGAGAGGCGCCAAGACGAGCGCCCCAGCCCGCAGGAAGGGGCGGGTCGTCCTGGCAACCCTGGACCGAGCCTTGCAGGCGGTGGCATGCGCCCGTGCTTTCGCTTCGCATCCTGGCATTCGGCAGTTCGGCTGCCGGTTGGAGCGTTGATCGGGGCCATATCCTCCATGGAGTCCTCCAAGGGTAGATCAAGGGCTCCCCCAGGGCAGTGGGTGTAGGACTCGGAGGTGGAAGGGAGACTCTGGGGCTGGGCGGGACGAGGACTCTCTGCAGCCCTGAGTCGGGAGGGAGGGCGGGCGGCCGGGGTGGTGGGGGTAGGGAGAGTTGGCATCCAAACCAGGAACACCGCTAGGAGGACCACCGAGGTTTAGAGCCCCTTGCTCTGCCTCTTGACTTTCAAAGGCTTAAGGGGTATGTTGGTTTTTGAAAGACAGCCTTTCTAACAAGACGCTTTATTTGTCTCGGTTGCTTTTCATGTTTAAAATCACCACGCGCGCAGGGGAGCCCATGAGCGCTGGAAACGGCAAACCTGGCTGCCAGCTTCCTTCCATTTCAAGAGCGGCCTGTGCTAGAGAGCTGGAGAAGGTTCCAGAGAAAAGTGACTTGGGCATGACCAAGGTGGAAAGGAGATACAGTTGAGTTCTGGGTGGGCTTATAACCTCATGGCTTGTGGCTTTATAGTCTTCTCTCTCTCTCTCTCTCTCTCTCTCTCTCTCTCTCTCTCTCTCTCTCTCTCTCTCTCTCCTCTCTCAAGATCGAGCACCACTGCTACCCCCTTATGTAGCCCAGGCTAGCCTGGAATTCTCCATCCTCCTGTCTCAATTCCCCAAGTGCTGGGATCGTCAACAGCCTCTGTCGTTCCAGGCTTGGCTCATAGCTTTAGAGTTTCTGTTCATGCCCCTGTTACTTTGGACTTCTTGGTGGCGTATCATGTAGTGACGTCACATGTCAGATCAAAGCATCTCCCCTCTTGGTCAAGAAACGATGATTCCCCCAATGGCCTCTTACAATTGTTTTTTAAAGACGGTCTTTATTTTATATGTGTGTTTGCATGGATGTCTACTGCTTGCGCGCCCGGTGCCAGCAGACATTAGAGGGTGGCGCTGGGTCCCCTGGGACTGCAGTTATGGATGGTTGGGAACCACCACGAGGGTACTGAGGGTAGGAATCCAGTCCTCTGCAAGAGCAACAGGTGTTTTAACTGCTGAGCCGTCTCTCCACCTCCGCGATCTCCCAACAGTGTGACTTAAGGGAACTAAGTCTTTAAAACACGGGCTTCTGGAGAACATTCCAGATCCGAGCTACGGGAGCTAGTTAGGGGACGTACACAATCAACTCACGTCTATATTCAAGATCTGATCAGGCAGAGAATAGCGCAAAAGGAGGAGCCACAGCTGGCGTGCTCACACCTGCCATGCCCACACTCAGGAGGTGGAGGAAGGAGGATGGATTCAAGGTCATCCTCAGTGACATAGCAACTTCGAGGCCAGCCTCGGCTACCTGAGACCCTGTCTCACCAACAGAGACAAAGCAGAGATTTGAATGTGTTGTTGACTGGAGGAACTCCAAACAGCTGGGAAGTGTATTGTAACGGAGTAAAGGGAGTCAGAGGGTTTGAGCTGCCGGGGCTTTGGTTAGTAAATACCGAGGCTGGTCTTCGGCCTGATTCTGCTTGCCTCTAGAGCCTGTCCACATCCATTTTTTTTTTCTTGCTCAGATATTAGTAGATATATGGTACTGCTTATTGGCTGGGGCACTTAAGGTGGAAATTGTGAGCACTCTGAGGCAGGTTTACATTAAATTAAATAATGGCTCTTACTCCGTAATTGGCTCTTAAGGTGGAAGAGGAAGGATGAAAACAAGGTTCTCTTGAGGGCGCAGAGGCTAGAGGACAGCCACAGTTTCCCAAAAAC
The DNA here is from genome assembly GCF_949786415.1 of Peromyscus eremicus. Taxonomy (NCBI): domain Eukaryota; kingdom Metazoa; phylum Chordata; class Mammalia; order Rodentia; family Cricetidae; genus Peromyscus; species Peromyscus eremicus. The sequence goes on along the minus strand of NC_081432.1, from coordinate 58,958,420 downwards.
CCGTTCAGGGTGAATCCAGGCTCAAGCCAGAGTGCTGCAAAAGGAGCTGGAGAAGTCTCGTCTTGGCCCAGCTGAGCCTTGTCCCCAGTCTCCTAGGTCCCAGGTCTTCATATCCGATTCTCCTTCATAACTTAGAGAGAGGTGGGAGGGATCCCTAGCCTCAACTATAAACTGGGCTGAAGGAGCTGGAGGATTTCGAACCATCAACTGTCCAACATGGCTAGGATAGCAAGGAGAAAAGAGGGCTGGGATCCCACCTTTCCTCCCTGCACCCCGTTTCCTCCTTCCTTCCCAGTCTCAGGTGGTTCATATTAGCAGAGGGTGCCCCTGAACTCCTGCCCCACCTCCTGAGTGCTGGGATCAGAGGCGTGCTCCACCATTATCTGGTCCTGTGTAGTGCTGGGACCAGAGGCATGCTCCGCCATTGTCTGGTCCTGTGCAGTGTTGAACCCAGGGCTTCATGTATGTCAGGCAAGTGCTCTGCCAACAGAGCTACCTGGGAACTTAACTTTAAGCTTCCAGAACTTTGTTTTTCCAATTTGGTTTGGAATAAGGAGGAAGCCACTTTGAGGGTGATCTAGGGAGGACCCGTGCTTTTTAACTGGACGTTCTACTCTCAGTAAGTCCTTTCAGAAGACACGTCTAAGGTTCAGCTTAACAGGGAGTCCAGGGCTGGGCGGTGGTGCACACCTTTAATCCCAGCACTTGGGAGGCAGAGGCTGGCGGATCTCTGTGAGATCTAGGCCAGCCTGGTCTACAGAGCAAGATCCAGGACAGGCACCAAAGCTACACAGAGAAACCCTGTCTCAAACAAACAAACAGACAGACAGAAAACCAGGGAGTCCAGGTCTTGTGGAATGGAGGGGCCAAGCTAGCCACTTGTACAGTGTGTGGGTGTGTGCCTTTTTCCAGCAGGGAGGGCCGTGACTTCCCGTACTACTGCAGATCTTTAGCTTGCTTGTTGAGCAGAAAAAGCAGGAAGTAGGAAACTGTTTTTTTTTTCTAAATTAAAAACACTCCATATTAAGCCAATATAGTTTGCTGAATTATTCTTCCCCTGTCCGACAGAGGGATTTGAGTTAGCCGAGAAGACAAGTGTGAGGAGCAGACTTCATTTGCGTAAGGTGTTGTTTCTGCCCAAAGATGTGGAAATCTCCATGAGTTTCACAGATGGCACCAAAGACATAGACTTTCTTCCAAATTCCCTTTCCCCCTGAATTCCTTTCTGGTTTCCAAAACCTTCCTTTGGTCTTTAAAAAGAAGAATTTCCATTTAAAAAATTAATGTGGCCGGGCAGTGGTGGCGCACGCCTTTAATCCCAGCACGCAGGAAGCAGAGGCAAGCGGATCTCTGAGTTCAAGGCCAGCCTGGTCTACAGAGTGAGGTCCAGGATAGCCAGGGCTACACAGAGAGACCTTGTCTTGAAAAACCAAACCAACCAAATCAAACCAAGCCAAAAATGTTTATGTAGTCACAAAAATGAGTGTAGTCACACATGGGTGCCAGAAGAGGGAGCTAGAGTTACAGATGGTTGGGAGCCTCCTGAAGAGGGAGCTGGAAACTAAACTTAGGTCCTCCACAGGAGCGGCAAGGGCTCTTAACCCCGGGGCTATTTCTCCAAACCCCCCACTTTGCTTTTTTAGATAGTATCATCTTTTCTCATCCTACAGTGTTTTAGAGTCATGGCTTACTTGGCATTCATTACGGCAGGTTTCCTGAGGAATGGTGAACTTCTGGAGGAGCGTATGAATCCCAAGTTTATTATTCCTCACCACAGCCTTTGAGCTAGGCAGCAAAAGGTGGCGGGAGCTGGGAGCTGGGCATGGGGAGGTCTGCCAACATTAGTAACGGAAGGCACTCTGCCTGTGCCTGGGCAGGGGAGGCATCTTGAGGCTGTGTTCAATGCTCCAGCCCACTTTTGACACAGGGATACTCCTAGGGAGATCCTGTAGTCAGCTTGAGATGGGGACCACGACATTTAGCAGAGAAATGGCTCTGACCATCCTTGCATCAGACAAGCTTTCCCATCCCAGAAGCTTTGGGTCACTGTTTTACTAGAGTGTTGCTACTGTAAAACTTAGTAAGAAAGCTAGGAAGTACCCTAACTCATAGGTGTAACTCACTGTTCACTGGTGTGGGGGACGTAGGACTTTTAAGATCTCCCTGAATCCTGCTGGTTATTATGGTGCACACTTTTAATCCTAGCACTTGGGAGGCAGAGGCAGGGGGATCTTAGTGACTTAGAGACCAGCCTGGTTCACAAAGGGATTTTTAGGATAGCCAGGGCTCTGTTACACAGAGAAACCCTGTCTCCAACCACTCTCCCACCAAAAAAAAAAAAAAAAAAAAATCCTTCCCAAATTCCAACACAGACAAAATACTTGTGAAGTGACAAGACCTTCTGACGTTATTCATAGGGGTCAATTACTTCTGTGTGAGTGAGTGTGTGTGTGTGTATGTGTTGTGTGTGTATATGTGTATGTGTGTGTGTTGTGTGTGTATGTGTGTGTGTGTGTTGTGTGTGTGTATGTGTATGTGTGTATGTGTGTGTGTGGGGTATGTGTGTATGTGTGGTATGTGTGTTGTATATGTGTGTATGTGTGTGTGTATGTGTGTGTGAGTGTGTGTATGTGTGTGTGAGTGTGTGTGTATGTGTCAGTGTGTGTATGTGTGTGTTGTGTGTGTATGTGTGTGTGTGTGTGTGTGTGTGTGGTGGAGGTCAGAGGACAACTTTTAGACCTTGCTGAGACAGGGTCTCCTTTCTTTGTGCCCCCGACCACCTGGCCTGTGAGTATATGGACAATTCTCCTGTCTCTGTCTTCCATCTTACTGAAGGAGTTCTAGAATTAAAAATGTATGCATGCCACCACATCTAGCTTAAACTATATAACTGTATAGTTATTATTATTGTGTGTGTATATTTGTGTGTGTGTGTAGGTGTGTGTTTCACAATGAGTGTGAGGAAGTCAATTGACAACTCTCTGGTGTCAGCTCTCTCCTTCCTAGTTGACGAGGATTCTGGGGGTGGAACTCAAGTCACTGGGCTTACAGGACAAGTGCTCGTCCTTTGATGAGCCACCTTGCATTTCTGAGTTAGAGCTAGCATCACCAGATCTTCAGGTAGTGAGAGGTGTGCAGTCGTCATCCATGTCCTTCCTGTGTGAGCACCGAGGCTTGAAAAACACCTCCATAGCTTGGAAGAACATTCTGGAGACAAGGGAGAAGAAGTATCCATGTTTTACTGCACTGAGGTCACTATTAGGTAGAAAATGTGGACATCAATGGCTGAGTTGGAAAATGATTGAGAAGCCAGATTTTTGAATACGGTGTAAGCATACCATAACCAATTATTCTTTGTATGTGCACATGTGACAGTATCATTAAAACCTATATCCAAGTCTAAAAGAATACCTCAATATGGATAAAGTAAAAACTCCAGGTCAGTGGTCCAGGGCATTCGCTGCTCTTTCAGAGGAGCTGAGTTCAACTCCCAGCACCCACATGGTGGCTCAGAACCACCTGTAACTCCAGTTCCAGGGGATCTGATGCCTTCTTCTGGCCTTCTCAGCAACCTGCATTCACATGGCACATAAACACACTCTGCTATGTTATGCCCAGTCTCAGGGACCCCCAAAAGACCACCACGAACACTGAATCCTATATGTAAAAGCAAAGAGCCTTTATTCTCTTCAAGCTCCGAGCTTGGTCTCTCTGTCTGTCGGACGCAGTGGTGAGAGCAGAGAGCCCTGAGCCCAGGTGGGGTGGTGTTTTTATCATAGCAGAGGTTGGGGTGAGGGGATTTCCAGGGTCCAGGACCCTGATTGGCTGACAATTGTCTAGGGTATGTGTAAAACAAAAACATGTGTGTGCTAGATTCATGGACATCTGGTCACCTTATCTAGTGGTTGGAATGTTTGGGAGGTTAGGTACTTTCCCATCCCTGGGTGGATCCCTGTGTGGTATCAGCTTAAAGCTTTTCGTGGGTCTGGGTGTTGCCTGACAGTAAGCCTGTCACAGAAGCTGTGTCTAGGCCCCTAAGCCTGTCATGGCAGCTGTGTGGTCAAGCTATTCTGGCCCACATGCTACACGTACATACAGATAAAATAAAACAAAATGAAAAGGGTTGAATTCCAGGCCATGAAGCATCGTGTCTTAATTGACAGCCCTTGTTCTTTGTGGTACATAAAACAATGTTGTTAAATTGATGGTGCCGGCCTGATCTCTGTGAGTTCGAGGCTAGCCTGGTCTATAGAGAGAGTTCCAGGACAGGCACCAAAACTACATGGAGAAACCTTGTCTCGGAAAACCAACAAAACAAACAAACAAACAAACAAACAACAACAACAACAACAACAACAAAAGATGGTGTCTTATACTCAGTGAAGTACAGTATTTGCATGTAAGGATCCAAGTTTCTAATTACTGTTTTAGTTGAGCCCCACAGGATTTGATGTGTAGGACCTAAGTTCATTGAACGTTAATGCGGTTTCCATTATGATTTCTTTTTGATGAATTATTCAGCAGTGTGGTTTGAGCTCCCAGGCTTACGGTGGGGTTTTGGCTTGGGGCTGTCTCTATTATTGATTTCTAATTGTGTTGCTTTGAGGTCTGAGTGGAGTCTATATGCTATTTTTTTGGCTCTTTCGTGGCCTAGTATAAAGGTGGTTCCTTCTCTGGTTGCTGGAGACTGTCTTGCCCTCCTCACGGCTCTGTCCCTTTCCCTGGCCTTGGCTATCACAGCTACTCAGCCCTCTGGCCACCGTTGGCCTCGGTGTACTAAGGCTACTCTGGGTTCTGGCTCCCAGAGCTCTGGGGGTCTATAGCTGCCACAGGCTGCAGTCCTGTGCCACACCCCAGAAAACCTGAAGATGGGGTGGAGGATTTTGAAGAGAGGAAGTAGCTCAGCTGAACTTTGATGTTTGTATTCACAAGTAAAATGCTGGGAAGGGTGTGGTGTGTGTCCATCCACCCTATCTCACTCACCAGTGTGATCTGGGAAGGGTGTGGTGTGTGTGTCCATCCTATCTCACTCACCAGTGTGATCTGGGAAGGGTGTGGTGTGTGTCCATCCTATCTCACTCACCAGTGTGATCTGGGAAGGGTGTGGTGTGTGTCCATCCTATCTCACTCACCAGTGTGATCTGGGAAGGGTGTGGTGTGTGTCCATCCTATCTCACTCACCAGTGTGATCTGGGAAGGGTGTGGTGTGTGTGTCCACCCTATCTCACTCACCAGTGTGATCTGGGAAGGGTGTGGTGTGTGTCCATCCTATCTCACTCACCAGTGTGATCTGGGAAGGGTGTGGTGTGTGTCCATCCTATCTCACTCACCAGTGTGATCTGGGAAGGGTGTGGTGTGTGTGTCCATCCTATCTCACTCACCAGTGTGATCTGGGAAGGGTGTGGTGTGTGTCCATCCTATCTCACTCACCAGTGTGATCTGGGAAGGGTGTGGTGTGTGTCCATCCTATCTCACTCACCAGTGTGATCTGGGAAGGGTGTGGTGTGTGTGTCCATCCTATCTCACTCACCAGTGTGATCTGGGAAGGGTGTGGTGTGTGTCCATCCTATCTCACTCACCAGTGTGATCTGGGAAGGGTGTGGTGTGTGTCCATCCTATCTCACTCACCAGTGTGATCTGGGAAGGGTGTGGTGTGTGTCCATCCTATCTCACTCACCAGTGTGATCTGGGAAGGGTGTGGTGTGTGTGTCCATCCTATCTCACTCACCAGTGTGATCTGGGAAGGGTGTGATGTGTGTGTCCATCTACCCTATCTCACTCACCAGTGTGATCTGGGAAGGGTGTGGTGTGTGTCCATCTACCCTATCTCACTCACCAGTGTGATCTGGGAAGGGTGTGGTGTGTGTGTCCATCCTATCTCACTCACCAGTGTGATCTGGGAAGGGTGTGGTGTGTGTGTCCATCCTATCTCACTCACCAGTGTGATCTGGGAAGGGTGTGGTGTGTGTGTCCATCCTATCTCACTCACCAGTGTGATCTGGGAAGGGTGTGGTGTGTGTGTCCATCCTATCTCACTCACCAGTGTGATCTGGGAAGGGTGTGGTGTGTGTCCATCCTATCTCACTCACCAGTGTGATCTGGGAAGGGTGTGGTGTGTGTCCATCCTATCTCACTCACCAGTGTGATCTGGGAAGGGTGTGGTGTGTGTCCATCCTATCTCACTCACCAGTGTGATCTGGGAAGGGTGTGGTGTGTGTCCATTCTATCTCACTCACCAGTGTGATCTGGGAAGGGTGTGGTGTGTGTCCATCCTATCTCACTCACCAGTGTGATCTGGGAAGGGTGTGGTGTGTGTCCATCCTATCTCACTCACCAGTGTGATCTGGGAAGGGTGTGGTGTGTGTCCATCCTATCTCACTCACCAGTGTGATCTGGGAAGGGTGTGGTGTGTGTCCATCCTATCTCACTCACCAGTGTGATCTGGGAAGGGTGTGGTGTGTGTCCATCCTATCTCACTCACCAGTGTGATCTGGGAAGGGTATGGTGTGTGTGTCCACCCTATCTCACTCACCAGTGTGATCTGGGAAGGGTGTGGTGTGTGTCCATTCTATCTCACTCACCAGTGTGATCTGGGAAGGGTGTGGTGTGTGTGTCCATCCTATCTCACTCACCAGTGTGATCTGGGAAGGGTGTGGTGTGTGTGTCCACCCTATCTCACTCACCAGTGTGATCTGGGAAGGGTGTGGTGTGTGTCCATCCTATCTCACTCACCAGTGTGATCTGGGAAGGGTATGGTGTGTGTGTCCACCCTATCTCACTCACCAGTGTGATCTGGGAAGGGTATGGTGTGTGTGTCCACCCTATCTCACTCACCAGTGTGATCTGGGAAGGGTATGGTGTGTGTGTCCACCCTATCTCACTCACCAGTGTGATCTGGGAAGGGTATGGTGTGTGTGTCCACCCTATCTCACTCACCAGTGTGATCTGGGAAGGGTGTGGTGTGTGTGTCCACCCTATCTCACTCACCAGTGTGATCTGGGAAGGGTATGGTGTGTGTGTCCATCCTATCTCACTCACCAGTGTGATCTGGGAAGGGTGTGGTGTGTGTGTCCATCCTATCTCACTCACCAGTGTGATCTGGGAAGGGTGTGGTGTGTGTGTCCACCCTATCTCACTCACCAGTGTGATCTGGGAAGGGTATGGTGTGTGTGTCCATCCTATCTCACTCACCAGTGTGATCTGGGAAGGGTGTGGTGTGTGTCCATCCTATCTCACTCACCAGTGTGATCTGGGAAGGGTGTGGTGTGTGTCCATCCTATCTCACTCACCAGTGTGATCTGGGAAGGGTGTGGTGTGTGTCCATCCTATCTCACTCACCAGTGTGATCTGGGAAGGGTGTGGTGTGTGTCCATCCTATCTCACTCACCAGTGTGATCTGGGAAGGGTGTGATGTGTGTGTCCATCTACCCTATCTCACTCACCAGTGTGATCTGGGAAGGGTGTGGTGTGTGTCCATCCTATCTCACTCACCAGTGTGATCTGGGAAGGGTGTGATGTGTGTGTCCATCCTATCTCACTCACCAGTGTGATCTGGGAAGGGTGTGATGTGTGTCCATCCTATCTCACTCACCAGTGTGATCTGGGAAGGGTGTGATGTGTGTCCATCCTATCTCACTCACCAGTGTGATCTGGGAAGGGTGTGGTGTGTGTCCATCCTATCTCACTCACCAGTGTGATCTGGGAAGGGTGTGGTGTGTGTCCATCCTATCTCACTCACCAGTGTGATCTGGGAAGGGTGTGGTGTGTGTCCATCCTATCTCACTCACCAGTGTGATCTGGGAAGGGTGTGATGTGTGTGTCCATCCTATCTCACTCACCAGTGTGATCTGGGAAGGGTGTGGTGTGTGTCCATCCTATCTCACTCACCAGTGTGATCTGGGAAGGGTGTGGTGTGTGTGTCCACCCTATCTCACTCACCAGTGTGATCTGGGAAGGGTGTGGTGTGTGTCCATCCTATCTCACTCACCAGTGTGATCTGGGAAGGGTGTGGTGTGTGTCCATCCTATCTCACTCACCAGTGTGATCTGAGAAGGGTGTGATGTGTGTGTCCATCCTATCTCACTCACCAGTGTGATCTGGGAAGGGTGTGGTGTGTGTCCATCCTATCTCACTCACCAGTGTGATCTGGGAAGGGTGTGGTGTGTGTGTCCACCCTATCTCACTCACCAGTGTGATCTGGGAAGGGTGTGGTGTGTGTCCATCCTATCTCACTCACCAGTGTGATCTGGGAAGGGTGTGGTGTGTGTCCATCCTATCTCACTCACCAGTGTGATCTGGGAAGGGTGTGGTGTGTGTCCATCCTATCTCACTCACCAGTGTGATCTGGGAAGGGTGTGATGTGTGTGTCCATCCTATCTCACTCACCAGTGTGATCTGGGAAGGGTGTGGTGTGTGTCCATCCTATCTCACTCACCAGTGTGATCTGGGAAGGGTGTGGTGTGTGTGTCCACCCTATCTCACTCACCAGTGTGATCTGGGAAGGGTGTGGTGTGTGTCCATCCTATCTCACTCACCAGTGTGATCTGGGAAGGGTGTGGTGTGTGTCCATCCTATCTCACTCACCAGTGTGATCTGGGAAGGGTGTGGTGTGTGTCCATCCTATCTCACTCACCAGTGTGATCTGGGAAGGGTGTGGTGTGTGTCCATCCTATCTCACTCACCAGTGTGATCTGGGAAGGGTGTGGTGTGTGTGTCCACCCTATCTCACTCACCAGTGTGATCTGGGAAGGGTGTGGTGTGTGTCCATCCTATCTCACTCACCAGTGTGATCTGGGAAGGGTGTGGTGTGTGTGTCCACCCTATCTCACTCACCAGTGTGATCTGGGAAGGGTGTGATGTGTGTCCATCCTATCTCACTCACCAGTGTGATCTGGGAAGGGTGTGGTGTGTGTCCATCCTATCTCACTCACCAGTGTGATCTGGGAAGGGTGTGATGTGTGTCCATCCTATCTCACTCACCAGTGTGATCTGGGAAGGGTGTGATGTGTGTGTCCACTCCTTTCACTTATCCTCCCTTCCCTTCCCCCTTTCCATCTTCTCTTCCTCATCCTCCTTCCTCTCTCTCTGTCTGTCTTTCTCTCTTTCATTTCTTTTCTTTTTTCTTTTCTCTTCCTTCCTTCCTTTCTTTTTTCTTCTACTTTTTAAAAGAAAAATTTCGAGACAGGGTTTTTCTGTGTATCTGTGGCTGTCCTGGAACTCACTTTGTAGACCAGGCTGGCCTCAAACTCACAGGGATCCTCCTGCCTCTGCCTCCCGAGTGCTGGGATTAAAAGTGTACACCACCAAAGCCTGGCCTGTATGATTTTCTTATCACAAGCGATTACACTGTGTTATTGAGTTTCTGTGCTCTATGAAGTTATGCACAAAGAAATCCAGTGCCTACTCATCTGACCTTTAAAAAATTTGGTTGAGGGGTAGAGAAGTGGCTCAGGCCAGGAAGAGGACTTACTGCTCTTGCAGAAGAGTCCACACCAGGCGGCTCACGACCATCTGTAACTCTAGCTCCATGGGATCTGATGCCCTCTTCTGGCCTCCATGAGCAGCAGCACACATGTAGTGCACATACAGACATGCAGGTGTGCACATGTACACATAATTAACAACAATAAAAATAAATCTTAAAAAAGTAATTAAACAGGGCACATGCTGATGTAAAATGGTAAAGAACCGATTGACTTTTATAAAATATAAATCATACAGCAGAATAAAAAGAATGGTTCATCTGTTCATATGACAGCCACAGACTTAAAGGGCTCTTTTGTTATTATGGGTGGCTGGGAGGGTTAGAATTATTTTCCTTCTTTTTCTTCTCCTCCTTGAACTCTTTATGTAGCTGAGGGCAACCTTGAACTTTTGATTTTCATGCCCCTACCTCCCAAGTGCTGGGATCACAGGCATGGAGCAGCATGCCTGCTTTCTTGTGCTGGGGGTGGAACCCAGGGCTTCCTGCACACCAAGCAAGCATGCTACCAACTGACCTACAGCCGCAGCCCACGTAATTCTTTGCATTTATTCACTCAGATGCTGCTTGAGAGCTGACTCACCTTTGCCAGGTGCTCTTCTAGATGCCACTGGGGGCAAAGTTACGTTTGTGGTTGATAATGGGAGGTGACCTGTGGAAGTTTCGGAAGGCACTTCTTCAGGTCATGAGCCAACTTCTGGAGAATGTGCCAAGGTGTCCACACTGTGAATAGCGACACCTAGCTGCTTCAGAGCTCTCCTCCACTCAGTTTAGAGCAGGCGAGCTGTGTGGAGGCACAAGCAGTCTGGATTAGTGCCCTGGATTTCAGACTCTGGCACCACAGTATTGTTGTCAAACTTGGGTCTAGATGTTTAGTTTTTCCCTCAATGCAGGCATGTGCATAATCTTTTGAACCTGTTTCCTCCTCATTGTTTGTGTGTGTGTGTGTGTGTGTGTGTGTGTGTGTGTGTGTGTGTGAATGTGAGCACTTATGAGAGCTAGATGTGATAATGTGTTAACACGACCCCCAGGACACAATAAATACTAAATACTAGCTGCTTTAAAATTGTACTTCCCGTGTGTGTGAGTATAGGTGTGCTTCTGCCTGGTGCCCATGTGGAGGTTAGAGGACAACCCTAGGAGTCAGTTCTTTCTTGCCACTCGTGAGATCTGGGGATTGAACTCAGGTTGTCAGGCTTGGCCGCAAGCCCCTTTACCCACTGAGCCACCTCACCAGATACCCCTCCCCCATTTTTCAAATATAATTTAGGAAATAAAATAGACTGTCAGGTATTTCATCAATATACTTAAATGGAGACCCTGTGTTACAGATGCCAAGCACGGTGATGTCCTAGAATCCAAGAGTTCTTTGGCCAACAAGATGGCCTCTGACAGAAGGGCCAGTCTTTCGTCTTCTGATGAAGCAGGTCTGAGAGTCACTGAGCCTCCGGGACCCACTGGGGTGGTGATTCACTCTGAGTAAGTAATGGTGTGTGTATGTGTGTGTGTGTGTGTGTGTGTGTGTGTGTGTGTGTGTGTGTGTATGGGGGTGTCTGTTGAGATTTTGACTATTGGGGTGAACTATAGCAAGAAACGGATAGTCTGAGATCAGTGTGCCCTGCTAGGCAAGAACTTTAGAGCTAGGCTACCCAGGTTCAAATCCCAACTCTTCCACTAATGGTCTGTGTGAATTCGAGCAAATTGCATCATTCTCTAGGCCTTGGTTTTTTTGAATCATTTATTTATGTATCCCTCTCCCCATGTGTGTGCCTGCATGCCATTATGAACATGTGGAGGTCAAAGGGACAACTTGAGAGAGTTACACACACACACGCAAACATACAAAAGAATGAAAGAAAATAAAGAATGAGCATCCTAAGAGATACAGTCAAGACTATAATTACCGGGGCTGGAGAGATGGCTCGGTGGTTATGAGTACCAGCTGCTCTTCCAGAGGTCCTGAGTTCAATTCCCAGCAACCACACGGCGGCTCACAACCATCTATAGTGGGATCTAATGCCCTCTTCTGGCATACATGCAGATAGAGCACTTATATACATAAAATAAATAAATAAATAAATAAATCTTAAACAACAAATAACAACAAACTTCTTAAGGCTGAGAATGTAGCTCAGCACAGAACACATACTTGCCAGAATGCCAAGGCCCTGGGTCCAACCTGGGTCCTTCTTTTTAAAAATGATAAAAGAAAAAAACAGAGTGATAGAGAGATGTGCATACTTCTTATGAAGACCACAGACTTTCCAGTGCTCTCCCTCCCGTCGCTCCTTCAAGCAATACAGGAAGACAGGAAAAAGTAAGAAGACATAAGTGGACATGGGAAGAGAACGGAGCCCCTCACCTGCACTCTGGTTGAAGTCTCTCACTGGCTGAGAGCCAAGAATTCCAGCGCGGAGGGCTGGAGAGATGGCTCACCTGGCTTTGGTTCCTAGAACCCACAAGGTGGCTCACAACCACCAGGAACTCCAGTTCCAGGGGGTCTGATGCCCTCTTCTGGCTGCCATGGGCACTGTGTGTACATGGTACCCTTTCATTGCAGGTAAAACACTCATACACAAAAAATAAATCTTTAAAATACATATAACAAAACAGAGGCATTTTATCCTTATTTATTTATTTATTTATTTATTTATTTATTTATTTATTTATTTATTTATTTATTATTTTGGTTTTTTGGGACAGGGTTTCTCTATGTAGCTTTGGAGCCTTTCCTGGAACTCACTCTGTAGCCCAGGCTGGCCTCGAACTCACAGAGATCCGCTTGGCTTTGCCTCCCGAGTGCTGTGATTAAGGGCAAGCGCCACCACTGCCCCACTTTATCCCTTTTTAACTGCACAGTGAAGTGGCATTAATTACATTCATAGTGTCTTACAACCATTGCCACTGCCTATATATTTTTTTTAATTATTTGTTTTTATTTTACGTACATTGGTGTTTTACCTGCATGTATATGTCTGTGTGAGGGAGTCAGATCCCCTGAAATTGGAGTTACAGATGGTTGTGAGCTGTCATGTGGGTGCTGGGAATTGAACCTGGGTCCTCTGGAAGAGCAGCCAGTGCTCTCAACTGCTGAGCCATCTCTCCAGCCCACCACTGTCTATTTTCAAAACAATTCATCAATCCAAACACAAACTCTGTATCCATTGAGCAGTATTCTTTCCTCTTCAGCTCCTGGAAACTTCTCAGCTACTCTGTCCTTGTATTAGTAGGGTCATATCGATTTGTTCTATGTCTGGCTAATTTTTACTTCAGATAATTGTTTCAAGGCTCACCCACGTGGTAGCATGTTGCAGAACTCCACTCTCTGTAGGCTGAGTTTTATTCCTATGTGTAAGCTGAACTTCATCGGTTCACCTAACTGTTGCTGGATGCTTGGAGTTATTTTCTGCAATGCGCAGCCATAGACCAGTGTCTTCCTGAGTTTTTGTTTTCTGTTCTTGTGAGTATATACATAGGGGTAGAGTTGCTGGATCATGGAGCAATTCCATGTTTTACTGTATGAGGAGCTAGTACTTTGATTGCTTTTTAAAAAATGTTGGTTTAAATATGTATGTATGTGTACCATGTGCATGCCTGGTGCCTGTGGAGGCCAGAAGAGGGCACCAGATTCCTTAGAACTGGAGTTACAGGTGGTTGTGAGCTGCCATGTGGGTGCTGGAAATTGAACCCAGGTTCGCTATAAAAACAGCAAGTGCTCCTAACTCATTAGCAATCTGTCCAGCCTGTTTTTAAAAATTACATTTAATTTATTAATTAATTTGGTGTGTGGCTGGGTGTATGCCTGGAGGCTAGAGGACCACTAACAAGAGTTGGTTCTTTCCTTCTGGAAACATGGGTTACCAGGGATCAAACTCAGGTCCTCAGGCAGCAAACAGCTTTACCTGCTGTTGGTTGTTTTCACTCTTTACTCTTTGGGGGCCCACCACCCAGCTCTCAGAATAATCACACGGAGTCTTATTATTACTTATAAATGCCTGGCCTTAGCTCGGCTTGTTTCTAGCCAGCTTTTCTTAAATTGTCCTGTCTACCTTTTGCCTCTGGGCTTTTATCTTTCTCTATTCTATATCCCTTTCTTTCCTTCTTACTTCAAGGCTTGCTGTGTAGCTGGGTGGTTGGCCCCTGGAATCCTCTCTCCTTTTCTCATTCCTTCATTTCTATTCCCAGATTTCTCCTTCTATATATTCTCTCTACCTGCCAGCTCCGCTTATCCTTTCTCCTCCCTTGCTATTGACAGGTTAGCTCTTTATTAGACCCATCAGGTGTTTTAGACAGGCACAGTAACACAGCTTCACAGAGTTAAACAAATGCAACATAAAGGAATGCAACACATCTTTGCATCATTAAACAAATGTTCCACAGCATAAGCAAATGTAACACATCTTCGGATAATATTCTATAACATTTACCCAATTGTTTGTTCTTTCTATCTCTATGTATCTATGTATCTATCTATCATCTATATCTATCTATCTATCTATCTATCTATCTATCTATCTATCTATATTTATCTATATATTTGGTTTTTCCAGACAGGGTTCTCTGTATATCCCTGGCTTTCCTGGAACTCACTCTGTAGACTAGGCTGGCCTTGAACTCAGAGATCCACCTGCTTCTGTCTCCTGAGTGCTGGGAGGCATTAGCCACCACTGCCCAGCTAACCTGATTGTTTTAAAGCATGGATATTTTGAGTAAGTTTTAGTACCTTCAAGTTGTGAGTCAGTAAAACTGCTCAGGGACTTTATAGAGACTGAGGCCAGTCCTGTTGCTGAGAACTCATGTGCTGCTAATGTAAGATTAGTTTGATTTTTCAGTTTGAGCAGAGAGGCCATTCTAACCCTGCCACTTGCCTTCCAGCACAGCTGTGGAGATGGGTCAGAAGTCCTCCTCCTCCTCTTCCTCCTCCCCTTCCTCTGCACAGTCTAATCGCTCCTCTGAATTTTCACTGCCTGGATTCCAGAAGGAAAAATATCCTGAGGAATTCAGCCTGCTTAAGTCACAGACAAGTGAGTAGGCCCCAGGTCTTCCTCCATAGGCTTCTGCTCCTGGGGCCTTTTCAGAAATCTGTCATATTATGGGCCAAGTCACGGAAGACCTCCCCTGCCCAGTGCCAGCTCTGGCATGTTTCCTCTTGGGTCCCCATCATGGCTGTGTGGGAGGTATGTATAGTCATAAGGTTTTCACAGGTGAAAGGTCTTAGTGTAAGTGCCATAAAAAGTATTAAAGCAATATAGAAGTGTATAGACTACAAACCCCTCTTACTCAGTATTCTCCAACAATATTCTTCCCCATAGCTGTGAAGAGCTGACTTTTGAAATATGTACACCTGTGTATGTATGTACGCACATAATACAAAAGCAGCCATATGTTGTATGATGCAGCTTTGGCCAACAGTGGCCTGCATATATGACAGCGTTCCACCAAAATATGATGTGGCTGAAAGCTTCCCATTGTCTGGTGATGTCATAACTCTCCTAATATGGTAACACGCACGAGACTTGAGTCTGTGGTGATACTGGTGACCAGTTACATAAAGGCAGAGCACACACATCATATCTGATAATGATAAATAACTATACCACTGGTTTAGATATTTAGTGCACTACACTATACCATCATTATGAAGTGTACTCTCTCTACTTATTACGAGAAGTTAAGGGGGCCTGGGCAAGGTAGCTTAGCGGACAAAGGCCCTTGTGTCCGAGTCTGAGTCTGGAGGAGGAAAAGGAGGAGGACTTCTGACCCATCTCTGCAGCTGTGCTGGAAGACAAGTGGCAGGGTTAGAACGGCCTCTCTGCTCACACTGTGTCCACAGTCAGGAAGGAGAGGGGTGGTGATGGGAACGGCTGGTGCTCAGCTTGTTTCTCCTTTTTATTCAATCCAGGATTTAGTCCACACCCCAGCCTTCCTATCTCAGCTAACCCAGTCTAGAAACTCTCACAGACATGCTCAGAGATGTGTCTCCTAGGTGACTCTGGATCTCATCAAGTTGACAGCAGCAGCTACCTCGCTGACCTCTCTGTGTAGGTCTGTGTAAGCACACTGGGGTGTTCAAAGAAGAATGAAGCAGCCTAATGACACATTTCCCCAGTCACTCAGTGGCACACGTGTAGAAAAACTGAGTTGTGGTATATACAGTGTTTTCCTTCAACCGCGGAGATCACAGACCTTTTCCTGCATCCACGCTTTAGGTCCATGTGACTGTTTGCATTAGTTATTTTTCTTTTCCTAAAAGATCATTTTTATTTTACGTATATGAGTGTTTGCTTGCATGTATGTGTGTGCACCTGGTCTGTGTCTGGTGCCCATGGGAGCCAGAAAGGGGGTATCAGATAAATAACTATACCACTGGTTTAGATATTTAGTGTACTACACTATACCATCTTCTTTGGAACTGGAGTTACAGATGGTTGTAGGCCATTATGTGGGTGCTAAGAACTGAACCTGGGTCCTCTGGAAGAGCAGTCAGTGCTCTTAACACAGAGGCACCTCTCCAGCCCCAGTATTAGTTATATATCTGTTGCTGTGATAAAATGCCACAACCAAAAATAAAGATTTATTATAGCTTACAGCTCCAGAGGGATGGATTCCAGAATGTTGGGGAAGGCATGGTGGGGGAGGCAAGGAGTAGGAAGCAGAGGGGTCCCATTTCACCCCGACATAGGAAGCAGTGGGGGCAAGGAACAGGAAACAGGGCAAAGCCATAAACCCCCAGTAATGTACTTCCTTCATTAGGGATTGGGATGGGGTGGGTTAGAGGGCTGAGGGAGCTGAGAAGATGGCTCAGTAGGCAAAGTGCTTGCCACACAAGCATGAGGATCAGAGTTTAGATCCCAGCACCCATGTAAAAAGCTGAACATGAGGGCCCGTGCGAGCATGAGAGCCCGTGCGAGCATGAGGGCCCGTGTGAGCATGAGGGCCCGTGTGAGCATGAGAGCCTGTGTGAGCATGAGGGCCTGTGTGAGCATGAGGGCCCGTGTGAGCATGAGGGCCTGTGTGAGCATGAGAGCCTGTGTGAGCATGAGAGCCCGTGTGAGCATGGGAGCCTGTGTGAGCATGGGAGCCTGTGCCAGCACGAGAGCCCGTGTGAGCATGAGAACCTGTGGTTCAATTCCCAGCACCCACATGGTGGCTAACAACTGTAACTCCAGTTCCAAGAGAATCAATGCCCTTCTCTAACTCCCAATGGGCACCAGGCATGCACGTGGTACACAGACATACAAGCAGGCAAAACACCCATATACATAAAAGCAAAAATAAATATTAAAAAAAAGATGAAAAAGCAATTGAGGAAGACATTGATGTTGACCTCTGGTACATAAACACACACACCTCCATCCACACATACATGTATACACACACACACACATACAGACCCCACAAGTGAGTTCATAGTGAGATTATCTCTAAAAGCCGAGAGAGTGTGAGGACTGGAGAGACGGCTCAGTGGTAACAGCACTGGCTGCTTATCAGAGGACCTGGATTTGGTTCGTGGCACCCACATGGTGGCTCACAACTGCCTGTAACTTCAGTTCCAGGAAGATCCAAGGCCCTCTCTGGCCTCTGCAGACACCGCATGCCTGTGGTGCACATACATATTTGCAGACGAACACACATTTTTTAAAGTGTACATGTGAGAAAGCTGTAGGCCAATAGAACCTGGGGAGTTTTTACATCTTGCCATCTAATTGTCTTGAGGGAGGGAGCAGGGCTAACGGAAAGGTTTCTGTTATCTTGCAGAAGATGGGCAGCGTCCTGAGTGGACATTTTATCCAAGGTTTAGCAGCAATATCCACACCTACCACGTTGGAAAGCAGTGCTTCTTCAGTGGGGTCTTCCGGGGCAACAGGAGGTCTGTGGCAGAGCAGACGGTGGACAAGAGCCTTGGGAGGAAGAAATATGGTAACGTGCCTCATCCCATCAAGGATGAAACAAACACCCAGCAAGCCCTTAGTTGTGACTCTGTTTTCTCTGGCTGGGGACAGCTCTGCAGGGTCACCCTGCTGCCCACAGTGCAGACAGGAAGACAGGGAGCCCAGTTCACAGGTGACGACTTTCTGTGAAGGGCTTGGAATGCATGCTGAACTTCACTTTCATCTTTCTCTAGCTCTTATAAAATGCTAATGTGGCATTGAAGTCACCAAATGAGTCACTTCAGATCCTTATTAGTAGATGTCTCATTGAAGTCCAAGGACAATCATGTACATTTTTGTTAGATGTCACCTGCCATGTACATTTAAAGTAAGCCTTAGCATGTCATATACAATGTTATTTTTAATTTAATTAAAGGTAACGAAGGTAAAAATATTATACAAACACCATATCTAAGCCATGTATCACCTTGGTTCATAACTTGGTGAGTTCTTTGCTCCAACTCCCTCAGAATATACTTTTCAAAAGATCCTGAGAGGTTGCTGAGCACCAGAGGGCCATTTATGGCATTTTCTTATAGGAATACCCATGTAGGAGATGGCAGCCAGCGCCTAAGGGATGACTAAGATTTCTGCAGAAGCTATGCAAAGAGAAATAAGTACCAACGTCTCTTGTAAAACTCATGCAAAGGGCAAATGGATTTTTCAGATTGAGGCTTGGATTTATCTGGATAAAGGGCCATCCTGGGGAAGCCCCAAGCATGGTCCCTGATGTGGAGCCTCCCAGGAGTCCCATGCCTTGCCTACATCCTAAACTTCCCATTCAAGAGAAAATGCAGAGCCACAGAGATGGCTCAGTGGTGAAGAGCCTGGGATGCTCTTGCCGTGGGCCCGGTTCTATTCCCAGCACCACGTGGTGGCTCACAGCTGTCTGTAATTCCAGTCTGTAATTCTAGGGGATCTGATGCCTTCTTCTGGTCCCTGTGGCCACCAGGCACACAGGTAGTGCAGACATACCTGCAGGCAAAACACTCATACACATAAACTTAAAAAATTAACTTTTAAACTAATGGCTGCTGCACAAGTGTGAGGACCTGAGTTCAGATTCCCGGCACCCCCACAAAAGCTAGGTGCAATGGTCATTTCCTGTAACCCCAGAACTGGGGAAGCTGAGACAGGCGGATCCGTGAGAGACTCTGAGTGAAAAAATAAGGTGGAGAGCAATTGAGGACAACATCCAGCACTGATGTTTGGCATCCACGTGCGAGACCACACATGCATATTGTGCACCCATGTGCACTCATGTGCACATATATAAACACGTACATGTATGTACACTACACACCCAAATACATTTAGAAAGGGAAATGCATGACATTTAATTGAGATCCAGAATGTATACAATTTACTTTTTCCTCACTCAAATATTTTACTGTTTTTGTTATTTAGAATTGAAGCAAGAGTGTTATACAGATGGACCACCATGATAAGCAGAACTTAATGAGTTTAGCAAATACCTAACGTTCAATACCTAGTGATAATCACTTTTCTGTTTTTAGTTTTAAAAATATAAATCATGGAATAAAATGGTGCTCAGCTGGTAGAGTGCTTGCCTAGCATGGACCAAGCCCTGGCTCTATTTCCTGCACTCCCAGCAGTTGGGAGACGTCGTCAGGAGGATTAGGCGTTAGAGGTCATCCTCAGCTACACAGTGAGTTTGAGGGCAGCCTGGGACATATGAAGCTCTCTCCCCAAACAAACAGAGTTCCACCCAGAACATCAGATTAGTGCATGGCTCAGTCTTCGTTAGAGAAACTTCTCGAAATAAAAGGAAATTAACACACAGACCCACAGCTGGACAAGGCGCAGAGAGAGAGAGAGAGAGACTTGGGAGTGCTTAGGTCTGAATGGGGTGTCTGTATCATGCTCCCCCTCTCAAGGCTCAGTGATACATGCAGGAGAAGGGGCAGAAAAACTGTAAGAGCCAGAGGTGTTGGATGTCTCCAAAACGCAGCATTTTCCTGACACGACAGGGCAGAAGCGCATATGAATTTACAGACTAGACAGCATGCACATGACCTGAACAAGCTCAAGCCAGACAAGAGTCCCAGCACGGAGGTGGGCATAAATTCTCACCCTCGCCAAGAAGCTGCCTGAAACTGGTGGCTGGGAGAGGGGAAATCAGTTTTCTTCAATGGAGTGACAGTGGGCATATCAGCCACACGCCAGGGCAGGCCCCATGCTCAGGAGTGCTTAGCCAACACAAATTAGAGTCCTCTCTCTCTCTCTCTCTCTCTCTCTCTCTCTCTCTCTCTCTCTCTCTCTCTCTCTCTCTCCTCTCTCTCTCTCTCTCTCTGTGTGTGTGTGTGTGTGTGTGTGTGTGTGTGTGTTTAAAGACATTACATGAAGTTAGGGAGAATCTAGAAGGAGTTGGGGGAAGGGAAAGGGAAAGAATATGATTAAAATGCATTGTTTGAAATTCTTAAAGAATAAATAAAAACATTGAAAAAATCAAGGGGCTGGAGAGATGGCTCAATGGTTAGGAGCACTGGTTACTCTTGCAGAGGACCTGGGTTTGTCCCTCAGCACCCACATGGTGGCTCACAGCCATCTGTAACTCTAGTCCCAGAGGATCTGACGCCCTCTTACGGCCCCCGAGGGCATTGTACACACTGGTACATAGACAGACATGCAGGCAAAACACTCATATACACAAAATAATAAAATGTTAAAAGATCAAAATAAAAGCTACATGTTTTGCATATCCAACAAAACCAACCAACGAACCAATCAAACAAACAGACAAACAAAAAACCCACCAAGCAAGCAAATGTGTATAGTTTTTGTTTGTTTTTGTTTTTGTTTTTTTTTTTTTGACAGAGTTTCTCTGTGTGGCCCTGGCTGTCCTAGAACTCACTCTGGAGTGCTCGGATTAAAGGCATGCACCACCACTATCTGGCTTGTGTGTAATGTTTTATAATCTATAATGATAGAATACTTTTTCTTTTCGTTTTAGGGTTTTTTGAGACAGGGTTTCTCTCTGTAGCCCTGGCTGTTTTAGAACTCACTCTGTAGGCCAGGCTGGCCTCGAACTCACAGAGATCCACCTGCCTCTGCTTCTGAGCTGGGCTTAAAAGCATTCGCCTGACTCCTTTGCATTTTTTTACGGTGCTGGGAATTGAACCTACATGCTAGCTGCATGAGCTATATTCCCAGCCCTCCATGTTTTTTAAAAAAATTTTAAGTTATGATTTGAAAATTTGACACATGCACATGGTGTGTTTTGGCCATGCCCTCACCTCACTCCCCACCTCCAATCCTCTTGGACCCCCATTATATCTTCTTCCCAACCTTTTTTTTTTTTTTTTAAAGATTTATTTATTTATTATGTATACAGAAGAGGGCGCCAGATCTCATTACAGATGGTTGTGAGCCACCATGTGGTTGCTGGGAATTGAACTCAGGACCTCTGGAAGAGCAGTCAGTGCTCTTAACCTCTGAGCCATCTCTCCAGCCCTTCCCAACCTTTTTTTAAAAAATTTAAAAAAATTATTTATTTTTTAACCTTCAACTGGGGCTGCCCATATGTATGAGGTCATCCACGGGTGCGGGGAACCTGCCAGTGGCCATGCTCTTAAATAAAAGTGACTCTCCCTCTCCCTGCAGCTATCTGCTGCCAATAGATCCTCAGCTCTAAGGCCTCAAGCTGCCCCTGATTCATGTGAAATTTTAACTGGCTTGATCTTGTGCAGATGTTGCCAGCTGCTGCGAGTCCATGCGCCACAGCCATACCACCTCCAGGGCACGGTATTTCACAGCCCTCCTCCTACCCTCTGGTTCTGACCTTCTTTCCACTCCCTCTTCCCCAGCCGTCCATGTTTTAAAATAGTCATGTCTGATAACCCAGTGTAGTGAACTCGACTTTCCTAAGGCAGGGTAACGAGAACTCCGTCTCTCAATAAGCACGAAGATACTTGACTTTCACTGTCTTGTTGCTGCTCATAGCAAAAGGGCATTGGCTTCTGCCTTCTATGTGATGTTTTCAAACGTTTCCCACAGATATTGATCCCAGAAATGGAATCCCAAAGTTAACACCAGGGGATAATCCGTACATGCTCCCAGAACAGAGTAAAGAGTTCTTCAAAGCGGGAGCAACTCTTCCACCTGTCAACTTTTCACTGTGAGTGCATGCTTATTCCAGAGGAACTTTAGGGACTGTAAAGGGATCAAGTTTCTTCTGCCGTATGTAAATTATTATTATTATTTATATATGTATTTTGGTGTGTGTGTTATAAGCACCTATTTGTGCAAGCATGCACACTCACGCATGTGTGTGTGGCGGCCAGAGGACATTGAGTATTTTCCTCTGCTGTCTCCACCTTATGCTTTTAGACTAGCTCTCTCTGACTGAACCCAGAGCTGGACATTTTGGCCAGGCCAGCTCGCCAGTGAGCTCCTGGGATCTGCCTGTCTCTGCCCCCTAACGCTGGGGTCACATGCAAACACAGTTGTGCTTGGCTTTTATGTGGGTTCTGGGGATTTGAAACTCAGGTCCTGTTGCTTTCGTAGCAAGTCTCATACCTACTGAACCATCTCCCTAGTCCTTGCATAGAAATTATTTTTGAAGGGGTGGATCACATAAGATGTGATGGAGTGAAAAATTCGTTAAAAAGTTCTCATTTAGTTCATTTGTGCCTATACACACTGTGGAATTGACATGATAAGGGATACAAGAAGGACTGGGGATATAGCTTATTGGTGGTGCGGACAAAGGCAAGGCCTTCATTTCAACTCCCGATACAACAAAAAGGACACTATACTTTAAAGAAGCTATCTATCTATCTATCTATCTATCTGTCTGTCTGTCTATACATATGTACATATGTATGTCTGTATAGTGCATCACTGGGTGGGGGAAGGAAGAGGAACAGTGGGGAGGGGGTAAGAGAGGGGGATAGAAGGTTGAATATGAGCCAACTCCAATGATACGCATGTATAGAAATGTCATGAGACCCATTATACTGTACTTTTAAAAGCTGATAGAACAAGAAAGAAGTAGTTGTTTATTGGTCTGATTTCTATTATCACATACTTGAAGGCTTCGGAGCTTTCCTACCCAGTCTGACTGTTAGTGACTAGTATACAGCTTGACGTTAAATGTGGAAGTGAACTTGGAAAAATACAATCAAAGAGAAGAGTCATTCAACTAAAAGGAAAACAGTAGTTATATTATATTGAAAATAACTAGAAAACCAGTCACCTGAGAGTCAATGATCTTGATGAAACACAACAAAAAAATTAAACACTATTCCCTGTCCAGTTTTTTTTTTTTTTTTTTTTTTTTTTTTTGGTTTTTCGAGACAGGGTTTCTCTGTGTAGCTTTGCGCCTTTTCCTGGAACTCACTTGGTAGCCCAGGCTGGCCTCGAACTCACAGAGATCCGCCTGGCTCTGCCTCCCGAGTGCTGGGATTAAAGGCGTGCGCCACCAACGCCCGGCTCCCTGTCCAGTTTTGAAGCCCACCTGTGAGAACTGATACCAGAAGGTAGGTATCATGGTTTGGGAATGGCGATGTGTTGCTCTCCATGCTTAAAGTGGTCATTGCCATTTTATGGTTGTTTTTATTGTTCTCTTTTCAGGGTTCCTTATGAGAAAAAATTTGATACATTTATCCCATTGGAGCCACTTCCACAAATTCCCAAGTGAGTTTTCTCACCAAGTTTCTATGATACTATCTCTGAGAAAATGACACCCTTTCCTCCCATGGAAGAGCCTGTAGAACGTCGAACCATGGGGACCCTTTGTGTCTCAACAGCAGGGTCAGTGCAGTATAAGTATAAGGTGGACAGTTGGAGAGACACACAGAGGTCAAGTGTCTGTGGCATCTGGCAAGGAGAGGGGGACAAATTCTACATAGGACACTAGCTAACTGCCAGATGCCACTGTATGCTTAAGTATGCATGGGAGGGGAATTAACATGGAGCAAAAGGGCTGATAATATCCCGTTTTCAGAGTATTATCACATTTGAGTGTTCTGGGAAAGAAAAGCACATGTTTAATGATTGTAACTGGGAACTCAGTTAGAGATTCAAAACCAAAGAGAAACCCAATAGAACACCCCTATATTTAAGGGAAGGACAATCTCTGTTTTTATACTAAAATTAAAAAAAAAAGACATGCGTGCATGGAGGCACACGTGCCATGTGTGAGGGAATTGGTTCTCTCCTGCTATGTATAGGGTCTCAAGGACTGGACTCAGATTTTCATGCTTGGCAGCAGAGGTCATTATTTACTGAGCCATCAGTGGCCCTAATTTCATGCTTATAGAATTAAATATTTTTTAAATTAAAAAATGTGTGTGGGTGTTTTGCCTGCATGTATATCTGTGTACCATGTGTGTGCCCAGTACCCAGAGATACCAGAAGAGGGTTTTGAATTCCCTAGAACTGAATTTCAAGCCACCATGTGGGTACTGGGAATCAAACCAGGGTCTTCTGCAAGAGCAGCCAGTGTTAACCACTGTGAGCCATCTCTCCACCCCTGATTTCACACTTTTGCTCTGCCCCAGTCTGAACCTCATACATTTACCTCTTCTCTCTCTCTCTCTTTTCGAATATAGTCTCATGTAAGTATGGTGAGGTAGGCGCATGTTCCTGAGTCTCACACGTTGAGATTCAGTGGGAGTACCCAACCTCAGAGCTCGGAGGAAATAAAAACCTTTGATTCTAAACTTGGCACCTCTAATGCCTTCATTATACTTCATTATTCCTTATAACATGTAATCAGGCTCCTCATGTCTGTACTTTCTTTTTTATAAACACTATTCTAGAATACTCAAAATACGAGCAACTGCCTAATCTTACCATTCTATCCAACTATTTTAGTTTTTGTAAATATATGCAAATATATCTGTATGTATAAATCATAAAATACCAAGCAGTATGGTTTTTCTAACCTATTACATTGTATTTATTTTTGGTTTTTCAAGACAAGGTTTCTCTGTATAGTCCTGGCTGTCCTGGATCTCACTCTGTAGACCAGGCTGTCCTCGAACTCACAGAGATCTGCTTGCTTTGCCTCCCAAGTGCTGGGATTAAAGGCGTGCGCCCTAGGTGCTCTTTTGTACTGGGGACAATCTAGAATCAGGAGACTTGGGCTTTCTTCATTGCACATTGACCTGGAAGTCATCTAACCAACTGATCTCATCAGGAGACAAAAGGGCTCCCGTTTCAGGAGCTGTTGCTGCAAATACTACTTACTGTTTCTTAGATTTAGTCTCCTACTCCCTCAGGACACAAGTAGTCGAAAATCTTTTTTTTTCCTTTCACGTTTTATAAAATCTTCATTGACAAATAATTTACATAGTATACAATTTGCCTGTTTGCACAATTTTTTTTTTTCAGTTTTTTGAGGCAGGGTTTCTCTGTGTAGTTTTGCGCCTTTCCTGGAACTCACTTGGTAGCCCAGCCTGGCCTCGAACTCACAGAGATCCACCTGGCTCTGCCTCCCGAGTGCTGGGATTAAAGGCGTGCACTACCACCACCCGGCTTGTTTGCACAATTTGATAGACTTTAGTCCAGCATCCTCATAGGCCCATGACACCATCACCACTTTCTATTTTAGAACATTGCTGTCTTCAATTTCATACACACATATAATGTATGGTGATTACATTCCACCTTATTTTTTTAAATGAATATAGTATTTGCAATTGTAACCATTTTTAAGTTCACAATTCAGTGGCATAAATTACATTCAAGATATTAATTACACTCATTATATTCATTAATTACACTCATATTAATTACATTTGTGGTATTCATTGATTACATTCTCAGTATTCATTCAATAACTATATTTATGATATGATTTATTACATTCATGATATGTCTTGATACTACTGTCCGTTTGTGGGGCTTTTCCATCACACAAAACAGAAAGAAACTCTGTATTTAAGAGATCATTGCTCTATATTCCTTTCTTCTCCATCTTGAGATAACGTCTAATCTTTCTGTCTCTATGAATTTGTATATTTCATATATTTCATGTAATACAATTCTATAGTATTTGTCCTTTTTTGAATGTAAAAACATTTTATGTACAACTGCAGGAGAAATAATACACAGATATCTTGAACATAAAAACAGGTTATAATTTAAAAGTCCAGGGTTATTTGAAACTGGAAAACATTTTCTCTGTAGATAATAGTAAAAATGATAACATTTCCCAATAAGCCCTTTTAAGCCAAATAATAGCTGAATTATACATATAAATATTGATTAGCTTCTGGGATACAGAAGAAACCTATCTTCATCTGTTCAGAGCTATGTTTTACTTAAGTAGTATAAGTGAGATTCCTATTCATATTCCCCTTCACTGTTTGATTTACAGCAGACATTTTTCTATAGGCTAATTCATACTCTAAAAAAATTTTATCCTCCCCTCCTGAAAGTATATCCAGTATACTCTTTCATTAGATTGATCTGGTACAAATTCTTATCCTAATAGTGAAATGTTTCACTAAAGCTTTCCCAGTGATTGGGCAAAATCAAAACTTATTATAAGCTACAGTCATCCTAGGGTCCCCCCTGCTTTGTAGCCTCCCTGGATCTGTGGGTTGCAGTTTGATTGTCCTTTGCTTTATATCCAGTACCCACTTATGAGTGAGTACATACCATGCTTGTCCTTCTGAGTCTGGGTTACCTCACTCAGGATATTTTCTAGTTCCATCCATTTGCCTGCAGATTTCATTATATCATTGTTTTTCTCTGCTGAGTAGTACTCCAGTGTGTATATGTACGACATTTTCTTAATCCATTCTTCAGTTGACGGGCATCTAGGTTGTTTCTAGTTTCTGGCTATTATGAATAATGCTGCTATGAACATAGTTGTGCATGTATCTTTGTGGTATGATTGAGCATTCCTTGGTTATATATCTAAGAGTGGTATGGCTGGGTCTTGAGGAAGATCGATTACCAATTTTCTGAGAAACTGCCATATGAATTTCCACAGTGGTTGTACAAGTTTGCATTCCCACCAACAGTGGAGGAGTGTTCCCCTTGCTCTACATCCTCTCCAACATAGATTGTCATTATGGTTTTTGATCATAGCCATTCTGATAGGTGTAAGGTGGTAACTCAGAGTCCTTTTGATTTGCATTTCTCTGATGACTAAGGATGTTGAGCATTTCCTTAAATGTCTTTCAGCCATTTGAGAT
Organism: Peromyscus eremicus; assembly: GCF_949786415.1. Classification (NCBI taxonomy): domain Eukaryota; kingdom Metazoa; phylum Chordata; class Mammalia; order Rodentia; family Cricetidae; genus Peromyscus; species Peromyscus eremicus. Next base: position 58,931,835 of record NC_081432.1, on the reverse strand, counting down.
TCTTCTTTAGAGAATTCTCTGCTTAACTCTGTAGCCCATTTTTAAATTGGATTGTTTAGTATTTTGATGTCTAGTTTCTTGAGTTCTTCATATACTTTGGAGATCAGCCTTCTGTCAGATGTGGGGTTGGTGAAGATATTTTCCCATTCTGTAGGCTGTCTTTTTGTCTTATTGACTGTGTCTTTTGCCCTACATAAGCTTCTCAGTTTCAAGAGGTCCCATTTATTAATTGTTGCTCTCAGTGTCTATGCTACTGGTGTTATATTTAGGAAGCGGTCTCCTGTGCCAATGCATTCAAGAGTACTTTCTAGTTTCTCTTCTATCAAGTTCAGTGTAACTGGATTTATGTTGAGGTCTTTGATCTACTTGGACTTGAGTTTTGTGCATGGTGACAGATATGGATCTATTTGCAATCTTCTACATGCTGACATCCAGTTTTGCCAGCACCATTTGTTGAAGATACTTTTTTTTTTCCATTGTATAGTTTTGGCTTCTTTGTCAAAAATCAGGTGTTCATATGTGTGTGGATTAATGTCAGGGTCTTAAATTTGATTCCATTGGTCTGTATGTTGGTTTTTATGCTAGTACCAAGCTGTTTTTATTACTATAGCTCTATAGTAGAGCTTGATGTCAGGGATGGTGATGCCTCCAGGGGTTGCTTTATTGTACAGGATTCTTTTAGCTATCCTGGGTTTTTTTGTTTTTCCATATGAAGTTGAGTATTGTTCTTTCCAAGTCTGTGAAGAATTGTGTTGGGATTTTGATGGGGATTGCATTGAATCTGTAGATTGCTTTTGATAAGATTGTCATTTTTACTATGTTAATCCTACCTATCCATGAGCATGGGAGATCTTTCCATTTTCTGATGTCTTCTTTAATTTCTTTCTTCAGAGACTTAAAGTTCTTATCATACAGGTCCTTCACTTGTTTAGTTAGTGTTACCCCAAGGTATTTTATATTATTTGTGGCTATTGTAAAGGGTGATGTTTCTCTGATTTCTTTCTCAGCCCTTTTATCATTTGTATATATTAGGGCTACTGATTTTGAGTTGATCTTGTACTCTGCCACTTTACTGAAGGAGTTTATCAGCTGTAGGAGTTCCCTGGTAGAATATTTGGGGTCACTTATGTATACTATTATATCGTCTGCAAATAGTGAAAATTTGACTTCTACCTTTCCAATTTCTATCCTTTTGATCTTTTGTTGTCTTATTGCTCTAGCTAATACTATATTGAGATTGTGTCTCTATGCAGTTGAAAAATCTTATCTAGAGCCTATTGTTTTTTTTTTTTTTCTTCTTTGGCAGGGTCTCATGTAGATTAGGCTGACCTTAAACTCACTATATAGCCAAGGATGACCTTGCATTTTCAGTTGTGAGCTTAGCCTTTAACAGCTGAGCCATCTCTCCAGCCTGACCTTGAATTTTTGATCTTCCTGCTTGCACCTTCCAAGTGCTGGGATTACAGGCATTGTCATACTTGGTTTATGTGGTGCTGCGGATTAAGCCACAGCTTCCTGCATGCTACAATAGCACTCTACCAACTGAGCTACACCTCCTTCTGTCACTGGTATTTTTTTTTTTTTTTTTTGGTTTTGGTTTTTCAAGTCAGGGTTTCTCTGTGCAGCCTTGACTGTCCTGGAACTCTCTTTGTAGACCAGGATGGTCTCAAACTCACAGAGACTTACCTGCTTCTGTCTCCTGAGTGCTGGGATTATGCACCACCATACCTGGCTTAATATTTTTAATTTCTAGAAGTTCTTTGTGACTTTTTACATTATTTATTGTGTGTATGTATGTGTGGGTCCTGGGGATGGAACTTGGGCTGTCACATTTGTTGGCAAGTGCCCTTATCGACTGAGCTATCTGACTGGCTCCCCATCTGATTTTTTTTATATCTTTTATTGATTCACTTGTTTTCCTTAAATACTTCAGCACAGTTATCATAGTTGTGTTGGTATTTTTGTTTGATAAATGATTTCTGTCATTGCTGGGTCTGTTGTTACTGATTTTTTTCATCTGATTATTGATCACAGTTTCCTGATTCTTGGCAAGACTAGTAATTTTTGTTTGGATATAGAACATTGTGATTTTATGGTGTTGAGTATCTGGGCTTTGTTATTATTCTGACAATCATTTGCAATTTGGTATGATATCTTGATAGTTTTTTTTCTTTTAATTTTTTTTTATTTTGCAATACAGTTCAGTTCTACATATCAGCCACGGATTCCCTTGTTCTCCTCCCTCCCTCCCCCCTCCCCTTCCCCCCAGCCCACCCCCCATTTCCACCTCCTCCAGGGCAAAGCCTTTTGAGGATGTTTTGACTATTGTTAGGACTTCTCTAAGTTTAGAGTAACTAACCATTCCCTTTGGAGTCTCTACAAAATGCTTGGAGTAATCAATGAAGAGTTTTCAACTTAGTTGGTGAGATATAGAAGGTTTTTTCAGTCTTCTGTGAGAGCTGGAAAGAATTCAGCTCATATCTTAGTTAGAGGGTTTATTCAGCTTACACTTCCATATCACTGTTCATCACCAAAGGAAGTCAGGGCAAGATCATGGAGACAGGAGCTGATGCAGAGGCCATGGAGGGGAGTTGTTTACTGGCTTGCTCAGTTTGCTTTCTTATAGAACCCAGGACCACTGGCCTAAGAATGGCACCACCGAGAATGGTCTGGGGGCCCTCCCCTATCAGTCACCAATTAAGAAAATACCTTACAGGCCTGCCTACAACCAATCTTATGGAGACATTTTCTTAATTGAGGTTCCCTGCTCTCAGATGATGTTTGCTTGTGTCAAGTTGACATAAAACTATCCAGCACAGCTCACAATAGACTACTTTATTGTTCTATGGCATCCTGCCCTATGCATGCATGTCCTAACATCCAGCAAAGCTCAAGGGGACTGCTGCATACATTTTGGAAGCTCATTTTCTATGCAGCTCCTCCCTTCCCACAGCTTTGCCCTGCTGTTTCCGTACCTCAAAGCTTCTCTAATGACTTATCTCTGGCTTGTTGAGAACATTGTGCTCTGTCTGCTTGGATTGTCCATTTCCTCAATTATGAAACAAAATTTGCAGGTGGTCTTTTATTTCCCATGTCATTGGATGAATGAGTTTTATATAATTGCATTACTCTCATTATCCACATATGTAAATATTAAGATTACACTTCTCATTCTCTTTCAATTGCATTTAGCTGATATATCTTGTCAGTCTTTTGCTTTTGTATTTAGGTCTGCCTTTTTAAATATACATATATATATATTTAAAATACTTATATATATAATTTACTTATTTCATCTGTGTGTGTGTGTGCACTTACGTTTGAACATGTGCATGTGGAGATTAGAAGTCAACCTTAGGTGTTGGCCATCTTTTTATTTTGAGACAGGGTCTCTCTACTGCCCTGAAGTTTGCTGATTAGGCTAGGCTGGCTGGCTAGAGAGCCACTAGGATCTGCCTCTCTCTGCTTCTCCAGTGCTGGGATTGCAAGTAGACACCACTACATCCTGTTTTGTTATGTGAGTTCTGGGGATTGAACTCAGGTCCTTGTGGCTGCATGGCAATCACTTTACTGTTGTGAGATAATACATATATATATATATATATATATATATATATATATATATATATATATTCTCCTTTAAAAGTTTATGTCAGAAAAAAAGAACTAGAACCAATAAAGACAAGTAGCCCAAGTGATCCAGCTCTCAGAATGCCTCTGTTGAAGTTTCCTCAAAATTCTGCATCCAGAACAACTTCAAAGCTGCTGGCTGAGATGGTCTAGCCTCGCAGACTATCCAGCCAGAACTTCAGATAAGCCCATTACACTGAGACTGGACAAGCCAGCTTTCCCAGGACTTGACCATTATCCCAATTTTCTCAGGGTCCCCTAAAGATGCTGTCACCCCCAGATAGCAGGAAGCAGTCTACACAACACCCACATTCCCAAGAGGTGGAGTGGGTAGTTTTTGGTCATTCAATGGACTGTGGATGTTTATCATTGTTTGGGGGGGTGAAGGGGAGCTGTTGGTTACCAGTTGTTGGTCATGGTCAGATAAGAAGCTGAACAAAGGAGATTAAATTCAGGGATCTCTTTCTAAAAGGAAAATGGGGGTTATAATACAGAAATGCTAGGATAAGAGGGTGGATTGTTGAGTCTGCTTTTGAACTTGTCTCAAATATTTTACATTAGTATGGGTTTTTGTATATTGATACAAATTTAAGGTTATTTTTGTTATACTGTATATGTTTTTACTCTTGTTTAAAGTATTGTACACATGAGCTCATTTAAAAAGGTAACGTAAATTTCTAGTCCTTGAAACTTATTATTACAAACTATTTAGGATAATTAGAGAAATATAGGTTAGTAGTTAGTCATCTAACAATCAAATTTGTGGCCATGTTAGGTATGCTTTCAAGGTCAAACAGATATATTTTATATAGACATATGGTCTTCAAACACTTCAGAGACCTGCAGAATATGGCATTTAAGATGTTTTAATAATAGAAGGCTTTTCATGACAATGAGACTTGTCTGCTCCTGGCAGCACCAATTTATTTAAAAAAAAAAAGGATGATGGGCATCAAAGACTCCATATAGAGTTTGCATTCTTTGTGCCAAAAGCTAGCCATTTGGGCAAGAAATTGCCCTTGCTTTGACTGCTGACAATATGCTGTCCAAATTGGACAAGCAGGGCACAAAAGAAGGCAACTGCTGAACTTTGCCACGACAAGGTAGGACAATCCTTCAAAATTCCTGCTTCACAAGAAAGTCTGTCAGATATTTTAGGCCTGTAGGCCAAGGGTGGATGCCCCAACATTACAGAGGAACCTTGGGTGACTGACTAGGCACCCAGCTGTTTCTATCATTTCTATAGTTTTGGAAGTTGCTTGTTCTATACTTCCTGTTTACTCAGGTACTATTTTATTCTTCTTGGTTCTCTGATAGGGATTGAAGACTAGATAGTATACAGTTTTCAGTGTTACCAAATTCAGAAAAAAAACTTACATAAGCGATAAAACGTTTATAAGGTTGAGAAACATAAAAGCTTAAGTTGTTTATCTAAGATGTTTTTAGGTCTAAAAATATATTTTTAGGATGGTAATACAAGTTATGATAGAAAATGGTTTAGGTATAAACCTTTGGACTCAATATAGGATAGATAATACAATAATGACTCTGAATTTGCCAAATACATATGTAATAAACATTGTGAATGTAATTCTTACTTGATAATTGGTCTTATTGTATATAGTTTTACTAGGTTAGAGTTAAAACCTTTCCTTTTTATTTAGACAAAAGAGGGACATGTTGTGGGATATTTGTGCACTGTATGAAGATATATTGCTGTTGATTGGTTTAATAAAGAGCTGAATAGCTAATAGCTAGGCAGGAGGTATTAGCAGGACTTCTGGGCAGAGAGAGGAAATAGGAGGAGATAATCAAGGCACAGAGGAGATGCCAATGAGACATGGAGAGAGTTGGATATACAGAATGAAAGAAAGGTAAAAAGCCACATGGTAAAACATAGATTAATAAAAGCTGGCAAATTTAAGTTGTAAGAGCTAGTGGGACAAGCCTAAGCTAAGGCTGAGCTTTCATAATTAACAAGTCTCCATTTCATTATCTGTGAGCTGGTGGCCCAAAGGAAAGTCTGACTACACTTTACTCAATTACCCCAGTCCCCTGATGTGGAGGCCTCCTTAATTTTGTGGGCATGTAGTGCCTTATCTATTGGTGGTGTTTGTAAATTTAACATGGCATACATTCAAACTCATCAGGATTGTGTTTTTCCTCCAGCTTGCCTTTCTGGGAGAAGGAGAAGGCCAACAACTTGAAGAATGAGATCAAAGAAGTCGAGGAGCTGGACAACTGGCAGCCACCACCACCCTTTCTACACAGTTTTTTCTCCTCTGGTAGGTTCAAGAAATCTCAAAAAATGATAAAACCTGGAGTTCAGAAGAACAGTCTTTTGGGAGGCTTCATTTGGAGCTCAGAGATGGCAGAGCCTCTCCTGGAGTGGGTGTGTCTTCTTCCTCAAGGGGTCCTCTGGGCAGAGGTCCCCACCATGCATTGAGCATTGAATGTGTTGGTTTAGAGCTGTTGGGCTTGTAAGGGAACACACTCTTTAATGCTGTACCTCTATCCACAGGTGCTTCCAACTTTCCAAGACATCCCTGAGCAGAAATGAGCCCCCAAGCATGCACTGACTGACCTCCAGCCAGCCTCTGCCATTGCTGGGTTTTTATAGTCTTTGTTTTTGGCATTGTCTCTGTCCTAAACCAGTTATCTGACTCTAGTGAGGTATCACTATGATTTGCCTTGTTTAACTGTCAACTGTAAAAACTTTCAAAATGTATAGAGAAGTTGCACCAACCATAAAGTAGACAGCAGCATATCTTTCATCTAGATTCTACCATTGACAGCATTTATCCCAGTTCTCTCCCTCTTACTGTTTTTTGACCCACTTGAGAGCTAGTGACACACATCATAATCCTTTACACTTTCAGACCTCATACCTCAAGCGTGTCTCTCTCAAAGTGGTGGGTATTTTCTACCCAGGGTATGCAAATTTCCAATGCAAGGTATTTAGCACTGACAGTAATTAATATACAGCTCACATTTGGTTTTACTCATTTGTTTTCTGAAGAATGCCTGTAGGTCAGTGGTAACAGGTAGATTCCTCAGACTGCTACGACAGAATACTAGAGACTGGGTAGTTTATAAACAAAAGGAACTTCCTTCTCATAGTTCTAGAGGCTGGGAAATCCAAGGCCAAGCTGCTGGTGGATTTGGTATTTGGTGAGGCACTGCCTTCTTGCCACTTAAGGGAAAAAGGGTTATTTGGCTCACAGTGCCAGAGGGATCCAGTCAGCCACAGTGGAGAAGACATGGCAGCAGGCAGGGAAGGCACTGTGGTGGGAGCTGGAGGCTGGCTGCTCACACTGTATCCACAGTCCAAATGTGAGCAGGAAGAAGGACTAGGGCATAAAGCCAGGAGGTCTGCTCCAGTGACCCACTTCCTTCCCTGATGCTCCCCTCCTAAAGGATCTAATCTCCTCCTTAAAGACCCCTTGAGACCAGACCAGCGCATTACCTTTTACATGGACGGTTCCCACTAAATTGCTTCCCTTTACACCTTGCACTGTCAAAGTCCTATACAATTTCCTTCCTTCCTTCCTTCCTTCCTCCTTCCTTCCTTCCTTCCTTCCTTCCTTCCTTCCTTCCTTCGAGACAGGGTTTCTCTGTGTAGCCCTGGCTGTCCTGGAACTCACTCTGTAGACCAGGCTGGCCTTAAACTCAGAGATCTGCCTGCCTCTGCCTCCTGAGTGCCGGATGGTGGTGATGCAAGCCTCTAGTCAATTTTCCATGTCTTTGTGTCTGTATTAGTTTCATTTCTCATTGCTGTATCAGATGAAGCAACTTAAGGTTTATTTTGGCTTACAGTTTGAAGGAATATAGTCTTATCATGTCAGGGAACATACGTCAACAGTACTATAAAGCTGCTGGTCATATTGTATCTACAACTGGGAAAACAGAGAGAGAGAGAGAGAGAGAGAGAGAGAGAGAGAGAGAGAGAGAGAGAGAGGAGAGAGAGAGAGAGAGAGAGAGAGAGAGAGAGAGAGAGAGAGAGGGAGGGAGGGAGGGAGGGACGGACGCTGGTGCTCAGCTGGATTTCTCATTTTTATTTTACCTATGACTCTAGCCCATGGGATGATATTGCTCACATGCAGGGTGGGTTTCTCTCCTCTGTTAAATGTCTCTGGAAACATCCTCAGAAACAGACAATCTTCTAAATCTATCACCACAATATGGCCAATCACTATAGGGACCAAGCCATATCCAAACTATAGCAACATTAAACTCCACAACTCCATAAAAGATTTATGGACATTCTATAGCATCCCACAGTACTTTCCAAGTTTTTGGTTTGAAGGATTAGTTTGGTTGGACTGTTTACAGAACTTGACATGGCAAAGTATTTTAGAGTTTTGTTCCCAATGCCATGCAGCAGCTCTTCAGAGACTCTTCTTGCTTTGTTGGACAATCCAGACAATATATCTGAACACATGAACACCTACACCTTGATTGAGGAATATGCCAGACATGGGTGGTGCACTTTTTAGTGACCTGATGGGCCAGCTTCCCAGTGGATTTGGAAAAGGACAGGGAAGTCAGACAGATGGCTGGTGTCCTTCCAATGCAGAGTGATGGTCTGATCTCACACTAAGTATCTGGAAGACTACTGCTGCCTTGAGTTTCTGTATGCCGAGGCTCCTCCCCAAAAACTCTGTGAGAGACTGGAGTAAAAACAGAGATTTCTGCTAGAAAATGAGGCCAGAATGGATGGTCAAAGCATAACTGCACTAAAATGAGTTCTTCTTTAATGGAATTTCAAATAGAACTCAGAATTCTGTGTTCATATTATCCAGATTCAGCAGCTTAATGTGACCATAAGAGAGAGGACATAGGAGATGGAGGGCCTAAGGGAGCCTTTGGGATGATTTAGTTGTGGGTGAGGGGAGGAAAAGTGGTCACAGGGAGATAGGATCCTGTGTAGCCCATAGTGCATCACTGCATAATTAGGAAACAAAACACACCTCTTTCTCATTGGGCACAGCTGGGGGATGTACAAGTGAACTGTTTGTAAGCTAAATCTCAACCCCTATTTACCCATTGCTGAGTAAGCTTCCTATATACCCACAAACATCAATCTGGTACTATTTCCTGAAATAAGAAATTCATGTGTAACTACAAGTTTTCCAGGAGAAGTTCAACATCTGTAGTTGGACTTTTCTTTGGGCCACCAACCAGCTTCCAGATAGAGACTCGGAGACTTATTAATTATGAATGCCAGGCCTTAGCTTAGGCTTGTCCCACTAGCTCTTTTAACTTAATTTAACCTGTTTCTGTTCATCTATGTTTGGCCTCTGGGCTTTTAACCTTTCTTTCATTTTGTATGTCCTACTTTCCTGCTTCCTCTGTGTCTGTCTGTCTGTCTGTCCCTGGTGTCTGTTTTTCTTTCTCCTTTCTTTTCTCCGAGCCTAAATTCCTCCTCGTATTTATTCTTCCTGCCTGGAATTTTTGCCTATCTCTCCTCCCTTGCTATTGGTCATTCAGCTTTTTACTAGACCAATCAGGTGCCTTAGGCAGGCAAGGTAAGACAGCAACACAGCTTTACATAATTAAACAAATGCAACCCATCTTTACATAGTTAAACAAATATTTTGCAACAAATATTGGGCAAACTGATTTTAAAATGCCTGTGATACACTGATGAAAGGGCCTATGATACAGTTGGCATAAAAGTCTGGGGGCTAAGTATATGCATGTGAAAAAGAAACCCCCTGTGAGACATATGGTTTTGGGGTCTAGTTTTAATGACCAGATTAGGACATTGGTCCCAAACAGAGAATGAATTCAAATGACTCTTGAATCCCTAGGGCCTGAGGAAAAGCAGATTCTCTTTGGGAACACTGTCCCACCTCAGGGCACAGGAAACTCTAGAAATGAGACCCACAGAGATGAACTCAAGAAAAAAAAGAAAAACTACAACTGGAACCACCACAAGGAAGGGCTGGTAGCTGAAACTCAAGCCAGATTAGGTGACTCAGACTGTTTTGCAGGGACTGGGGAGATGGCTCCACGGTTAAGGGTGCTTGCTGCTCTTCCAGAAGACAAGAGTACAGTTGTCAGCACCCAAGTCGGGAGGCTCACAACCCCCTGTAACTCCAGCAACTTCTTCTGGCCACATCGGATATCCTCATACGTGTTGCATACACATGCACGCACATATACACATAAATAAAAAATAAATCTTGAAGAATGTTTTGCAATATGGTATTAATTACCATGGCAGGGTGCATGCAATTCATTTTGCAGTAAAGACACTAGGACACCAGTTTGCCCAGTGGTGGCTAATGAGTAAAGGAGAGGAAGGGTCTAGGAATGCCAATCTGGGGGCTGGGGGTGGAGCTAGAGAGCTTGTCTTAAATTGAGTACACTTATTTGGGGGAGATTATGAGGACTATGGGTGGTGACTAATACTCTTCCTAACTATGCCTTGATGTTGCTGTTGACTTTCATCCCTAATTTTAGCCTTTTTCTGTTTAATTTCTTGGTGTTAAAAGATAGGTGAGGGCTCGTAACATGGTTCAACAGTAAAAGCACTTACCGAGCAAGCCCAGTGACATGATTTTGATCTCTGGAAGCCAATGTGGAAGGGAAGAACCAACTCCTGGAAATTCTCTTCTGACCTCCACATATATGCTGTGGCTGCAGCATCCCTCCCCAGTAATAAATAAAATTGAAAATAGTAAAACAAAACAAAACAAAACAAAAAAACAACAGGTGAGATAGAAACAGATATTTTAGGTATTTTCCTCAGGTAAGTAAATGTCAATTTAGTCAGATCCAGTTCCAGGTGATTACGGTGGCAAAATGGAGAAAGATGTAGCCTAAAATTCCTTTGTAAGTTAGGGAGACCACTAGTGTCTTTCCAGATTTCCTTTTAAGTTAGGGAGACCACTAGTGTCTTACCAAATTTCTGGACTCTCCCCAATTGTGCTTCTTGCATAGGTATTATGTGAAAAAGGGTTTCTGTGTCAGATCAATTTGGAAATTCTTGAAAAAAGCAAAGAAGAGCTGGGGAGATGGCTCAGCAGTTAAGAGTGTATTCCATTCTTATAGAGGACCTGAGTTTGATTCCCAGCACCTACCTGGTAGCTCACAACCGTCTGTAATTCCAGTTCCAGAGCATCTAATATACATGCATGCAAAACACTCATATGCTTCAAATAAAAAGAATAAATCTTAAAAATGAAAAAGAAAAGTATATTATCTTCTAGAGCTGCCATGGCATTAAAAAAAGAAAAGTGGGTTCTGGGCTGGAGAGATGGCCCAGCTGTTACAAGCAATGATTTATCTTTTAGAGGACCCAGGTTTTGGTCCCAGCACCCACATGGTGGCTCACAACAGTATGTAACTTCAATTCTAGGGGATCCAAAGCTATCATCTGGCCTCCTTGGGTACTGCACAAATGTGCACAGACATACATGCAGGCAAAACACCCATACACATTTAAAAAAAAAAAAAAGTAAAAATCTTTGAAAAAAAGAAATGGATTCTCTCTTGACTTCAGAGAAAGAGTTGGAAAACAAGTTGTTCACAGGGTTGGGTCCTTCTTGGAGGTTCAGGGGAAGAGTGCATTTCATGACTCTCTTACCTCTAGTGTAGCAGTTCTCAACCTGTGGCTCACAACCCTTTGGGGGTCAAGTGACCCTTTCACAGGGGTTACCTAAGACCATCAGAAAACACGGATATTTACATTATGATTCATAACAGTAGCAAAATTAGTTATGAAGTAGCAAAGAAAATAATTTTATGGTTGGGAGTCACAACAGGAGGAACTGTATTTAAAGGGTCGCAGTGTTAGGAGGGTTGAGAACCACTGCTCTAGTGTTTGGTGGCAAAATTAGGTGCTCTTTGTCTTTGAACCATCATCCCCTACAACTGCCTCATTCTCCACATACTGTTTATGTTGTGTATCCAAGTCACTTCTATTTCTATCAAGCAATATCTGAATGTTGTCTTCAACATTTATGGATATTCATTTTATAAGATTACTTTCAGCCTATCAGCTGTTTCCAGCAAATGGTTATCATAATACATGTACAAACAGACATGCATGATTCTTGGGTCAGGAGCATGGAAGAGTAGATAACTCAAGATTACAGCTGTGTGCTGTGGGATGATCCTTCTGTACACAGTGAATGTGTATTGCTGTAATTGGTTAATAATAAAGCTGTTTGGGCCAGTAGCCAGGCAGGACAAAGTTAGGCAGAAAAACCAAACTGGAGGTGGGGGGTGAAGAAGGGCAGGGTTGAAAGAGTTTCAAGCCAGATGGAGAACGAGTCAGACACACAAAATTAAATGGGATAGAGGTAAAGGCTAAGAGCTTCAGGACAGTACATGGATTAATAGAAATGGGTTAAGTTGTAAGAGATAGTAATAAGCCTGAGCTAATGGCTGAACATTTATAATTAATATAAGCCTCTGTGTGGTAATTTGGGAAGTGGCTGCCAGGTATTTGGGAACAGGCAGGACAAAAAGCTCAGCCTCCATTTACATATGGCACTCCAATGTGCCGCATGTTCATCCACATAAAGCCTGAAAAAGCTTTTAAAAAAAAAAAGGGGGGGTTTTCTAGACATACAAAAATGGAGCCAAGAGCAGCTTCTTAGTTCATGTCTTTCATGGGGGCCATAGTACAGAGACGTGTCCCCATCCCCTGGCTGCTCTGTGCAGTGCAGCTTGAACTGCAACATGGCTGATTATCCGTCTCCCACAAGTCGCAGTACAGAGTGCGCAGTGGGTTTAGGGCTTTTGCTCACACAGACAAAAGGGGTTAAAGATACACAGTAAAGACAGATTTAGACAAAAAGGCCTCTAAATAGGTATGTTTGAAAAATGTGTAGGCTTGGGAAAGAGAAAAGGTAGAGACAGTTCTATGTTTAAAAAATAATTTAAAAATAAAGTCTTTAAAAAAGAAATAGAGTAATAAAATTAGAAGCCATGTAAAGATGGAAATACACAGAAAGTCTGGATTCTATATTCTATTGTGTTTTCTTTAGATTTTTGACTATTAATGGGCAAATGGTAACTACTAACAGACATTTGTTTGTAAAAGGTACTAAATTAAACCAATCTATATATTTAAAAAAAATCTTGATTCCAAAGTTTAAGTCATAAGATATGTTACTTTGGGGAAGAGGTTATGTTTTTCTTTCCACAGGAATTGAGAGGCTATGGATTCATTCTAGGTTAAGAAAAGTCAGGTTTGATTGAGGAAGACCCCCTGAAATCCTAACTACAAACATGGAAAAATAAACCTAAAGCAACTACAAAACATGTGACGTGTATTTTACCTGTTCAGACATAAAACAAAAAATTATGTTTGACTGGCTTATGTACAATGCAGTTTATATTTGTATTAATACAGAGATGTATGTTACCTTTAAAAGTTTATATATTTTCAGAGCAAGAGGACGAGACACCAATGAATATGATGGCCCAGATGATCCAGCATCCAGAACAGCTTCAAGGTTACTAAGATGATCCAGTCCAGTCTCACAGAATACTCCAGTCAGAACTTAACCATAATCCTAAATTTTCTCAGGAGATTACCAGTACCCCCAATCAGCCAGAAGTAGCCTAAAAAACTACACCTACATACCCCCAAAATGGATTATGGATGTTTGTCTTTGTTTAGGGGGTTTAGTTACAAATTGTTATTGGTCATTGCCAATCTCTTTCTAAAAGAAAGCGGGATATGATACAGAAATGATGGGGAAAAGGGTATATTATTATGATGAAAAAAATCTACTTTAATCCAAAAAACAGCTGTTAATCTTACATATTTTACACTGGTATGGATTTTAGTTTATTGATAAAAATTTAAAGTTATTTCTGTTACTGTATGTACATTTCTACTCCTGTTTAAGGTATTGTGTTTATACAGCTCAATTAAAAATGTAATGTATAGGGGGCTGGAGAAATGGCTCAGAGGTTAAGAGCACTGACTGCTCTTCCAGAGGTCCTGAGTTCAATTCCCAGCACCCACATGGTGGCTCACAGCCATCTGTAATGAGATCTGGTGCCCTCTTCTAGTCATACATGCTGTATACAAAAGTAAATAAAAAAAATGTAATGTATAATTAAGAAATACAAATTAATAGTCATCTATAATAGTCAAACTTATAGTCAGGTTAGATATGTTTTCAAGTTATACACAGATATATTTAGATAGATGGTCTTCAAACACTTCAAAGACCTATAGAATATGGCATTTAATATGTTTAATAACCTAAGGCTTTTCATGATGAGATATCTGCTCTTGGCAGCACCAGAGTTTACATTCTTTGTGGAAAAGGTTAGCCACTGGGCAAGAAACTGTCCTTGCCTTGACTGTTGACAGTATGCTGTCCAAATTAGACAAGCAGAACACAAAAGGTGACTGCTGAACTTTGCCAAGACAAAGTAGGACAGTACTTCAAAATTCCTGCTTCACAGATAAGTCTGTCAGATATTCTAGGCCTGCAGGCTGAAGATGGATGCCCCAAAGGTAGAGAGAAGCCTTGGGTGATTGTCCAGGCAGCCTAACGTCTGTCATTAGGTAACATTTCATCCTTTTGGGGTCTTTGATGGAGTTGAAGACTAGATAGTCATAGTTATAATTTTTTTAGTTATGATGAAAGAGTAAGTTAGAGATAAAGTTTTAGACTCACCAAGATAATATAAGACGGTAATTGAATGTTTTCTTTAATTTTGTCAAATAAAAATAGACTGGATATTGTAACTATAATTCTTGCTTGATAACTTTTTTGTTATATGTAATTTTACTATGTTAAAGTTAAAACCTTCCTTTTTGATTAGACAGAAAGGGGGAAATGCCATGGGATGATCCTTCTGTACACTAGGAATGTGTTACTCTAATTGGTTAATAATAAAGCTGTTTTGGCCAGGCAGGATAAGGTTAGGCAGAAAAACCAAACTAAGGGGGGGATGAAAAAGGGCGGGGTTGAGAGTCTTGAGCCAGATGGAGTACAAATCAGACATACAAAATGGGATAGAGGTAAAGGCTATGAGCCTCAGAGCAGTACATGAATTAATAGAAATGGGTTAAGTTGTAAGAGCTAGTTAGTAATAAACCTGAGCTAATGGCCGAACATTTATAATATAAGCCTCTGTGTGGTAATTTGGGAAGTGGCTGCCGGGTGTTTGGGAATAGGTGGGACAAAAAACTCAACAATAAACAATTGATCACATGGGAAATCCAAGGCAAGTAAAGTTGGCTTTTACATTGTTCTCTTAAAGGCAGATTAAACAGGCTGAGCACACAGTAGGATAGCAGTCTTAAGTAACCTCAAAGTGTATTAACAACTCTGGCTTTGAGGTCCAGTAAAAGTTCCATTCTCTTAGAATGTATTTTTTATATGCACTGCCACAGTTCCTCCTTTTTGTTTTATTAAAGAAAAAAAATGTTGATTTAGGTGGCCACTGGTAAAGAACTGGTCAAGGCATGGTGTACTATAGGGACAGCCTGAATCTGTACCACTTCATTTTTCCTTCTGAAAAGTTGGCAAAGGCACGATAAGACTTTTGAGAAGGAAGACAAACAGAATGGCTGTACCTGTAAAAGATCACACCCTAAGATTTAGTCCTTTGTAGTCAGGGTTCTCTAGAGTCAGAGAGCTTATGGAATGAATCTCACTCTCTCTCTCTCTATATATATAGAGGGGATTTATTGGAATGACTAAGAACTTGCAGTCCAGCTACTCCAACAATGGTTAGCTGTGAATACAAAGTCCAAGAATTCAGTAGTTGCTCAGTCCCACAAAGTTGGATGTTTTAGCTAGTCTTCTGCATATGCTGTGATCCCAAAGAAGTAGGCGCCAATGCCAGTGAAAGAATGGATGGGCTAGCAAGGTGAGGACAAGCAGGCAAAGAGCAAAAGCTTCCTTCTATGTCCTTATATAGACTTCCAGCAGAAGACATGGCTCATATTAAAGGTGTGTCTTCCTACCTCAAGATCTGGATCAGAAGTGTGTTTTCCTACCTCAAAGGTTTGGATGAGAAGTGGATTCATCCACTTCAAACCAAGCAGAAAATCTCTCACAGGTGTGCCCTCCATTTCTGGATTATAGTTCATTCCAGATATAGTTGACAACCAGGAATAGCCATTACAAGTCCATCTTGTCAACTTGACACACAAACATATCTCCTTATGTCATGATTAATTTCCAAATGAAAACAACAACCAGGTCATAATAAATGCCTAAACATAACTATCCCACATACAATCACAAATGCATTATATATTTAATCAGGTCATAATTACACCTAACTTGATAAAACTGTCCCTCATACAACCGAAAATACATTATAAGTTTAAGAACAGGTGGCAGTGTCCCTTGGGGGACATCCTATTAGTATTCTCTTAATTGATGTTATGATAAAGAAATTAAAAGAAAACACAAATATCTGTACACGTTCTTAACAAAATACAGCAGAGACACTCATGTCAACTATAATTTTTTTTTTTTTGCAACTGGTCACATGGCCTTCCTTCTATGTATTTAGTATTTATAAATACCTTCCTCTACTACCATTCTGTACTTCCTCCACCCTCGGCAAGCAAGTCTTGGGCTCTTTCCTGGAGGAGTGACCCACACCTTCATTTCTGATGTGTCTGTATCCTGTCATCCTGCCTGTATTAGGCTGTTGTAGTTTCCCAGACTTTAATCGCAGGACATGGTAGCACCAAGAGCTGCTCTAAAGGATCTCCTGCATTCCAGACATAATCTTTCTTATCTCTATTGTGGAGAAGCAATCCATTTTCCCTTTGGTAATCTGGACTAATCATCCCTCCTAACACTGTCATTCCTTTCTTAATCTGTTGGTTTAAGGACATCAGAAGGACAAAGTGGCCAGAGGGAAGCTGAGCTTCCAGTTCAATGGAATGTTTGTTGTGATTACTGGTAGAAGTACTCTCCCCGCTGGAACCAAAACTTCTAGGCCAACAGAAGGTCACGGGAACAGGAAGCAAAACTTTTCCTAGTGAGTCCCTAGGGGTGATAGTGAGAGAAACAATTCCCTTTTTCACCTCTTGACTCCTGGATCTGTGGATCCTTGCTATTGGAGAAACTGTATCACATATTGGACGCTGATTCAAAGCATATACCACCTTTTGGAGAACCCTGGCCCAGCCCTCCAGGCTACTGCCACCTAATTAGCCCTGTAACTGTGACTTCAAAAGGCCATTTCATCCATGAAGCTGGCTGCTTCAGGATGGTGGGGAACATGATAAGACCAGTAGATTCCATGATCTTGGGCCCACTGTTGCATTTATCTGGCTGTGAAGTGAGTTCCTTGGTGAAGCAATACTTTGTGGAATACCATGTCGGTGGATCAAGCATTCTCTAAGTCCACGGCGGTGGTTTTGGCAGAAGCACTATGTGCAGGAAAGACAAATCCATAACATAAGTATCTACTCCAGTAAGGACAAAGTGTAGTCCTTCCCACAGAGGAAGTGGTTCAATGTTGTCAACCTGCCATCAGGTTGCTGGCTGGTCATCCTGGGGAATGGTACCATATCTGGGGCCCAGTGTTGGTCTCTGCTGTTGGCTGATCTGGCACTCAGCAGAGGCTGTAACCAGGTCAGTCTTGGAGAGTGGAAGTCCATGTTGTTGAGCCCATGCATAATCCCCATCTCTGCCACCATGACCACTTTGTTCATGGGCCCGACAGCAATGGCTGGGGAAAGAGGCTAACAGTCCATAGAATGGGTTGTGCTATCTACCTGATTAACTCCTCCTACCAGGAAGTCACCTTTAGTTGAGCACTTACATGATGATCCATCTGTCTTCTGCACTGGCCAAATAGAGTTAAAAGGAGATATGGTGGGAACTACCACTCCTGCATCTTTCAAGTCCTTGATGGTGGTACTAATTTCTGCAATTCCTCCAGGGATGCCATACTGTTTTTGATTCATTATTTTCCTTGGCAGTTGCATCGGCAACTCTAAAGGCTTCACATTTAGCCTTTCTAACCATAATAGCCTTCACTCCACAGGCCAGGGAACCAATGAGAATTCTGCTAACTTCTAAGTATATCTATCCCAATTATACATTCTGGAACTGGGGAAATAATCAGTGGATGAGTTTGGGGACCTACTGTGAGTCAGACTTCAGCCAAAACTCCATTAATCACCTGGCCTCCATAAGCCCCTACTTTAACTGGAGGGCCACAGTGTTTCTTGGGATCTTCTGGAATCAGCAGCAATCCAGCATCCAACGGACCCCAGAAAGTCTAATTGTTTCCTTTCCCCCAGTGTACAGTTACCCTTGTAAAAGACCGCAGGTCCCTCTGGGAAAGGGCTGGAGAAAGACTTAACTGTAAAACTTTTAGGTATCTTATCAGGGTCCTTCCTCAGGGGAACTTGGCCACCCCTTCATTCAAGAGGTTCTGGGTCTGTAAACTGGCTCAAAGTGGAAACTGATTCACTAGCCAAGACTGCCTTTTGTCAAGATCCAATGCAGCCTTTTTTCACTTGAGAATTTTTCTGCTTATCCAGATCAAACAGAAATACAGTAGGCTTCTTATTGATTGGATGCCTGGAAATACCATGATTGATTAGCTAGTACCAAAGGTCCATATGAGTCATGCCAAAATAAAATTCACTTTGCCTGTGCTGACCATTACTGGTTAGTCTATTATGAGACCTGTTTTGTGCCTCAGGTAATTCAGTGCTGCCACCTGTCCCCTGCTATCTGGAGGCTCAATTAAACCCATTGTATTTAATTCATCCAATTGAGCAGCAGCATCTCCAACCCTAAGGTTTGGCACAAGGAGAAGGGCGACAACAAAGCTCTTCAAATGTTCAGGTGCCCCTCTCACTATTTTTCGTCTTATGGGATTAGTGAAGGGCATGTCTTCTGGACCTTCCCATTGAGGAGGATTAGGTTTTACACAGTATACCCACTCCAGCATAGCAATTTCCCTGAGCCTTAAAATTCCTTCATCAACACTAAACCAAAGGATATCAGGCATCTCCAACTCCTTTTCAGTAGGCCATCTTTTGATAAACGCTTCAGCCAACCATTCAAACAAACTTTTGATACCTCTTTCAACTGTGCGAGCGTCCATATTAAACCTAGAATCTCTACTAAGAGGGCCCATCTCAATAAATGCAGCCTGATCTAGTTTTATGTTCCTTCCACCATTATCCCACACCCTTAAAACCCATTCCCATACATATTCTCCAGACTTCTGCTTGAATGAATTAGCAAACTCATTCAGCTCTTTAGTAGTGTAGCGCATCTCCTCATGGACTACACTTTCTATCTCCCCTTGAGGAGCCTGCTTTGCTTTAGGTCCAGTTAAAAGTCTAGAGCCAACTATTGGTGGGCCTTGAGGTACAGCAGTATTGTCTTGCCTGGCATTTTCTTCAGAGAAAGTCACTGCTGGTTGATCAGACAATGAAGGATTAATTTCCTCAATGAAAGGAGAAATAGGCAGTATTTCAAGGGGTGGGGCTGAGGGTACTATTTCCTCTGGTGAGATAAACCCTTGAAAATCTGAGGGTTCGAAGTTCTCAGCTTCAATAGGGTCCTCCCACACATCCCCATCCCAAGTTACAGGATCCCATTCTTTACCAATTAATGCCCTTACTTTAACTGCTGACACCCTCTGACGCTGAGACTTGAATTTTTGCTGTAGTTCAGCCAACCTTATTATGAGGGCTTCAGTTTGATTTTCTACTACTTGAGCTCTGTGGCTGCTGGAGAGAAGATTTTCTTCCAAGGTACACTTAGAAACCTTTAAAATGTTTACTTGCATCTGGAGCTGGTCAATTTTATCACTAAGTTTTTTGTTGTCCTTCATCATATTCTGAAGTTGATTAATTTTATCACGGAGCTCATTCCTATCCTTTATTAATTTATCCAGAGATGCTAAGAGCAACCAACCAGCAGCATCATTTTCCTTGTTTTCCCCCAAACTGTCAAAAGTTTCATATACAGAGTCATCAAATCCATTGCCACTTACAACTGGTGAATCAGGATAATCAAACGCATCTAACTCTTTAAGTTTGTAATATAATTCACACCATGGGCTTTCAGCATTCTCCAAGCTCCCAGGAGAGGAAGTGACTGTAGCTGAAGGTGCTGGTGAATTGAAAAGCCTATTCCAGATACTTAAAAGATTCATCTTTATATGTCTGTTTCTCTAGAACCACTTCTGGTACCAAAATTTGTATTAGTTAGGGTTCTTTACAGTCAAAGAACTTATGGAATAAATCTCTGTCTCATGGAACGACTTAGAATCTGCAGTCCAGCTACTCCAACAATGGTTAGCTGTGAATGAAAAGTCCAAGAATTCAGCAGTTGCTCAGTCCCACAGGGTTGGATGTTTCACCTGGTCTTCTGCATATGCTGTAATCCCAAAGAAGTAGGTGCCAATGCCAGTGAAAGAATGGATGGGCTAGCAAGGTGAGGACAAGCAGGCAAATAGCAAAAGCTTCCTTCTTCTATGTCCTTATACAGACTTCCAACAGAAGGTATGGACCATATTAAAGGTGTACTTTCCTGCCTCAAGACCCAGATCAAAGGTCTGGACAAGAAGTAGATTCATCCACTTCAAACCAAGTAGAAAATCTCTCACAGATGTGTCCTCCATTTTTGGATTGTAGTTCATTCCAGATATAGTCAAGTTGACAACTAAGAATAGTCATCACAGTCCTGAAAACCATAGAAGGGTTCAGTCAGTTATCAAACACCATTTTAAAATATTTATTCTGAAAATAGGAATTTACAGTTGCTATAGTTTGGCTGGAAGGAGTTAAAGCCACTGTAGCAGTTGCAGTGGTAACTGTAGCAGCTATAATAACTGCCATAATCATTCCAATGAATCTTTTCATATGTATATGTTCTGGTGCATAACTAAATTGTTTTAAAGCAGATCCCCCATGCCACGGGCCAATCATACAGGAATCTAGGCACTGATTGTTTGTCTAAGATTTAAAAAAATCTTAGAATCACCATTTAATTTAAAAATCACAATGTAATAAGAGGAAGTTTGGTGAATGGGGTAAGAATTAGAAGTGCATGCCACTTTTCTTATGAGGACACTGATCACTGGCTAAAGAGTTAGGTCCATATCAGTATAATCTCATCTGAACTTGATCTACAGTATTCCAAATGAGTTCACATGTACATCCAGGGGTTAGGATGTGAATATATCTATCTGGAGATGTATTTCAACATACAACAGGGAGAAACAGATTTCCTTATCTAACAAGGTCTTACTGGCTTTAATTTGGTAAAGTGGAAGACAGGGAATGCTGGTTTTGTTTGTGTGCTTTTTTTTTTTTTTGGGGGGGGGATTGAGACAGGGTTTCTCTGTGTAGCTTTGGAGCCTTTCCTGGAACTTAACTCTGTAGCCCAGCCTGGCCTTGAACTCAGACATCCGCCTGTCTCTGCCTCCTGAGTGCTAGGATTAAAGGAGTGTACCATCACCACCACCACCACCACCACCCGGCTGCTTTTTTTTTTTGAAGTGAAATCATGAAACATTTATTTATGGAGTTTTCTGTGTGACTGATTTCCTGAGGGACATTTGGGGAAAAGTATTTTGGGTAAGACTCGGAGGCCCAATTCACATGATAAAAGGGGCAGGGTTGGTGCGTCTGACTCTAATTCTCACCACGGACATGGGAGATCTACATCAGTTGCAGAAGAGTGTCTTGTTCTCAAAACACCAATCCTTTGAGACAATTTTCTAGCAGATGACATTATCATGTCTTATGGAAGAGACACTCTTTCCTTGAGTCTAGCACACACCTATTTTTTGTTTTACAGATATTCCTAGACAACTGTCAGCCAATCAGGGTCCTGGACCCTGGAAATCCCCCCAACCCAACCTCTGCTACGATAAAAATCCTGCCCTGAGTGGGCTCAGGGCTCTCTGCTCTCACCACTGCGTAGGACAGAGAGACCAAGCTCGCAGCTTGAAATAAAGGCTCTTTGCTTTTACATACGGGATTCGGTCTCCACAGTGGTCTTTTGGGGGTCCCCAAAATATGGGCATAACATGGACCTTTGGAATATTCTATTTGAAAGCACTCTGGGAGAGGACTGGTCCAACTGTGGACTTATTAGGACTCTTGCTTACAAATATTGGAAACCTAACTCCAATGGCCAAATCCCAAAGGGGACTATGGAAGCAGCTATGACTTGGGAATGTTCTCAATCCAGGGACCATGTTGAGGCCAGGACCTACTTCTAAGTCTTTTTTTTTTTTCTTCCAAGACAGGGTTTCTCTGTGTAGCTTTGGAGCCTGTCCTGGAACTGTCTCTGTAGACCAGGCTGGCCTCGAACTCACAGAGACCCACCTGCCTCTGCCTCCCAAGTGCTAGGATTAAAGGTATGTGCCATTGCCGCTCGGCCCATGTTTTTTTTTTTTGTTTTTGTTTTTGTTTTTTCGAGACAGGGTTTCTCTGTGTAGCTTTGCGCCTTTTCCTGGAACTCACTTGGTAGCCCAGGCTGGCCTTGAACTCACAGAGATCCGCCTGGCTCTGCCTCCCGAGTGCTGGGATTAAAGGCGTGCGCCACCACCACCCGGCCCCATATGTTCTTAATGCTACACTACAACTGCCTCCCTTTCAACAGAAAGCAGTGACATTTTATTGATTTTCCCATTTCAAGGAAAAACAACAACAATCGAATCAGAAAATTCATCATGTCTTCTAGAAGAGGCAAACAGAAGTGCAAACAATCAACCCAACCAAAAAAAAAAACCAAGAGCTACTATTTCCCTAGCGACCCGGGGTGGCGTCAAATAATTAATTGCTCTGGTCTAGGAGTGAAGAAGTCTGCGCGGGTAACGGGGAGAGGAGACGGCAGAGCGCTGGACAGCTGACACCTTACCGAGTTTTTGTGGAACCGCAGCTGCGGTCTGAGTTTACGAACAAGTGTGCGTGTGTCCGCAGTTCCACTCTTCAGGTGAGAACACAGACGACAGGGGCCAGACTCCCGCCACCGACCCAGGTTGCCCCGCAGAGACCCAACCACGAGTGAGGAGCGGAACGCGCGGGCGTGACGCACGTTCCCGCGGGTCTCCAGGACATCTTCCCCAGCCCCCTGGGGGCGGAGCTCAAGTTAGCGTGGCCCGTCCGGGGACAGCAGCGAACGCGTGGGGGAGCGGGCACGTCCGGAGTCGGCCCGGCTGGTGGCACTTCCCGGACGCGAACAGCCGCAGCCCGTGGCACGTCCCCCGGGATCCCGCGGAGTCCTCCCGGCCGGGACGCCCAACATGGCGCTCCGGCAAACAACAACGCGCCTCCTTTCGGATTCACCCCGGGTTGGCGCGCCACACCCCCCGACAGTCCCGGTCCCCGCCCCCCGCGTGACGCCTGGACCAATCCCGGCACGGCGCTCCCAGCCAGGTCCCACCCCGGTCATCTCGCGAGAGTGTAGTTTTCCTCCCACCTGCCTCGGACCTGCGCGCGACGCCGGCGGGCGCTCCGGCCCCAGCGGTTTGATGATTTCCTGTCACTCTTAAGGTTCCAGACAGGCCGTGTCTTTTCCCTTCCGCCATTGAGATCTCGCGAGATTTACCGGGCTGCCGCCCCCCCCACTCCACCCTCCAGCCACGCCTGCGCAGATCTCTTCAAAGCAGAAGGTCGCTCTTGGAGGAAGTGGCCTCTTTGCGCCCCGTGACCGGAGCGCCGTTACTACTTTCCCGAAGCTCCTCTCGGCCGCTGGCCGCGACACCCCGCCGCCAAGATGCCTCGGATTATGATCAAGGGGGGCGTGTGGAGAAATACCGAGGTGAGACAGCTTTTCCCGCCGTCCGCTGCCCTCCGCCGGGTCCGGTAGCGTGTGCGCACGCGCGGGGAGGTCCGGGGAGCCGCGGCTGTCCCGCGGGGTCTCCGCGGGGGGACCGCAACTGTGCGGACCCCGGGGACCCCCGCCGGGCCCGCGTGCGGCCGGGCGGTGACCTGCGCCACCTTGTCGCCCCGCGCGCCCCGTCTGGCATCTGCTAGGCCCTCGGACGCTTATTTGTTCAGTGTAGGGACGCGCCCCCTCGCTCTCCCCGGGGACCCCGTGGCCGCCCAGGCGGGACCTCGGCGGGAGCGTGGTTTTTCTCCAGCCCCTTCCTTTCTTAGCTCGTGCACAGCGCTTCGCCCTGATGGAAGTCGCTGTGGTGGCCGCAACTTTGTTTTTCATTGACTTCCTTTCAGTGGGGCGGGCGGCGGGTTCACGTCTGCACCTCTCTGCTTATCTCGTACCGGCGCATCATGGGTCCTCTCTGCAGTTCCCAAGGTCTTTCCTCTTACCTTTCAGTCGCACCGCCCTTGCCGGGATAGAAGCCAGTTAGGACAAACTACGTATTTGCTTCCAGAAATGTAGTAGATCATGCCACGGGTAAACGGGACGGGAGAAGAAAGGAAGGAAAATAGAAATTAAGTTTCCGTGCCTTTGATCGAATGCACTGAATGTATGAATAGCTTTAGTCTTGTGCTTTCTTGAGATGTCTTCCTGTTGCTTGGCATCTTTCTGACCGTCCTTCAAACTTAGCTCAGAACACTTCTTGGATTTAGTTGTCTAGTGGTTTTGTGGCACCCATCTTCATTTGCTGCAGCTTACTTTGTTTTTGCAAGCGCTTCTGTGTGTGGTTCCAGCTAAGTTTCAACTTCTCAAAGCCTCAGTTTACTCATTTTTATAAAACAAATAGTATTTACCTCTTGGCAGTGAGTTAGTAGTTTGAAACATTGAGAACACAGCTGAGCACATTAGTAGACTTTCAGTAAAACCGGGTTGCTGAGCCAGGCAGTGGTGGCGCACGCCTTTAGTCCTAGCACTTGGGAGGCAGGGGCAGGTGGATCTCTATGAGTTCAAGGCCAGACTGGTCTACAAAGTGAGATCCAGGACAGGCTCCAAAGCTACACAGAGAAACCCTTTCTTAGAAAAAAACAAAACAAAACAACAACAACAACAAAAACGGGTTGCTGTTGTCCTCATCAGACATCACTGCAAAGAGGACCAGGCTTTGGTATTCTAGAACCTAGTATGAAGCAGGTTGCTTGGTAATGTTTGGGAATCCATATTGTAGGATAGGTACCTGCCATACATTCTTGGTTGAAGATACGTTGAAGTATAGAAAAACTATAAAAGTCTATTCTATTAAAGTTACAAATGAAGGCACTGAAAGAGACTTGCTTGCACTGAGGCTATTTAAATTAGAGAAGAGATGACTTCTGAGAGAGAAGCGGAATCACAAAATCAAGGAGCAGCAGGATTCCTCTGTAGTGGTCAGAACCTTGCCCATGTGTGTCTCATGTAGCCCAGAGTGGCTTTGAACTTGTTATGTAGATAAGGATAACTCTGAACTTTTGATCCTCCTGCCTTTACCTCCAGTGCTGGGATTACAGGTGTGTACCACCATGCAAAGTTTTACGGGAATCTAACCCAGGACTTTGTGCATACTTGGTGAGCATTCTACCAGCTAGTAATGAGAGAGAATATGGAGTGGAGAGGCTCAAGTCCAAGGCATGCAGTTCAAGTTCGTTGTGGGAAAAACCTGAAAGTAAAGTGCTCAGGTGCATTCATCTGTGGCTCTCTGACCTCTGGTGTCTGAGTTCACTTGGCAGGTTGTCCTGGGATTGGGGCATGCTTTGGGTACTCTGGTGAAATAGAATTGGAGATTGGAGTAGGCAGGGTGAGCTGACTGATGTAGAGGGAGCTGTGGGTTCCTGGACTGTTGTGGTGAGTAGGATGCTGGAGAGGAAATGTCATGCTGTACCAGAGTCTCAGGTTGCTTCTTGAGATCTGGGTAAATCATCTTTGATTCTCTTTCCTGGAGTACACAGACCTGGTTCAAGGTAGATGTTCAGAATTTTTTTTTTTTTTTTTTTGAGTAGATATACATGCGAACTTCACCTTTGTGAAGAGAATGATAGGTGCATACTGGTGAATAATTTCTGTAAGTCTGGTATAAAGTAGTATTTTCAACATTGACTTTTTTCCACTTCCAGTTTGTTGAGGAGCAGGTAAGATGTCCTTCAAGGGATTTTTTTTTCTTTTTCTTAAAAAGAAAAAGATTATTTTCATTTTTAAAATTATGTGTCCATGTATGGGCATGTTCATGTGAGTACAGGTGCCCTCAGTAGCTAGAGGCTTTGGATCCCCCTGGAACTGGAGTTACAGGTAAGTTGCCTGATGTGGGTGCTGGGAATTGAATTCAGGTCTTCTGCAAAGAACAGCACATGCTCTTAACCGCTGAGCTATCTCTCCAGTCATCTCCTGATTTTTTTTTTATGCTGTTTATTATCATTAACTGTTAATGAAGTTTTCGTGCCTTTTTTTTTTTTTTTTTTAAATGATTGTGTGTCTCTCCATAGGAAATCTGCAGGGGTTAATTTAAATTTTGTCTTTCCTCATCTGGAGGCTTGTGACTGAATGCATTCTCTTTGGCCACTCTTTTAGGATGAAATTCTGAAAGCAGCAGTAATGAAATATGGGAAAAACCAGTGGTCTAGGATTGCCTCCTTGCTGCACAGGAAATCAGCAAAGCAGTGCAAAGCCAGATGGTACGTACCCACCAGTAAGTGGTCCTGATTGTGATGAGTGAAGTGTCTCTTTGAAACCTCCCACAGAAGAGCAAGAGCTGTGATAGGGAGGGAAGTATGGAAAGAGATGGGCTTCCTACGTGCTCTTAAACGAACCATTTTCCCTGCTCTTTACCATGTCTGTTTTCTCACAGTTTAGCGTAATAATGCTTAGTACTACCTGATCAGTTGTGATGCCCAATCTAAGTGAGTTTATGTATTTATTTGAGAATGCCTTGTGAGACAAAATACAAAATCTTAGGAGAGATAGCTGACCCTCAGCTCAGAGAATGAGTTGTATTCTGAAAGTTTATGAATTGATTGATTTAGCATTTATTTACTTTCCCAAAGAGGTAATGCTAAACAATGCTTGATTTTTTTTTCTAGGCCAGGTCACAGTGGTTGGTTTCTTTGTAATAAGGTGGCAATATTTCATACTTGCTACATGAAAATGCATCAGACACCAACATTCCACCTGTGCTGTCACCTTATTAAGTAACAAGGTAGTGGATACCAGCATGTGTTCTTGGCTTGAGTGAACAGGCCCCACTGTAGCCCTTGAGGAATATAGTTTGGATTGTAGGAAGTGACCCTGTTCTCAGGCTTCTGGATGGTGGGAATAGTCAGATGCAGAACAGCAGGGGAGTGGTTCTCAGGTTGTAGTAGTTTGATTCCCTATTGTCAGTGGCTTTAATCTCCAGCCCAGCTTGACCCCAGTAGTGGTGAGGACTTAGGAACTTGGATAGACTCTGACCCAGCTAACCATGTGATAGACAAGGCAGATTGGGCAGATATTAGAAGGGAGACGATGCCATAGTAGTTTTACTTTAAATTTAAAAGTACAGCAGATGAAAGCATACGTTTAGTGGGCTTAAGCCAGATGCTTTACATACCAAAAAAAAAAAAAACCAAAACAAAAAACAAGGTGCTGTTTTTTGTTTTTTCAAGACAGGGAACAGGGTTTCTCTGTAGCCTGGACTGTCCTGGAACTGACTTTTTTGTTTTTGTTTTTGTTTTTTGAGACAGGGTTTCTCTGTGTAGTTCTGGTACCTGTCCTAGATCTCACTCTGTAGACCAGGCTGGCCTCGAACTCACAGAGATCCCCTTGACTCTGCCTCCTAAGTGCTGGAATTAAAGGTGTGCACCACCACTGCCCAGGCGAAAGCATGTGATTTTAACAGTCAGTACATTTGATATGTAAACTGGAGATTTATTCTGGGTACCTGACTAATGTTTCAAATGTTGTCTCTACTAGGTATGAATGGCTGGACCCAAGTATTAAAAAAACGGAGTGGTCTAGAGAAGAGGAGGAGAAACTCTTGCACTTGGCCAAGCTGATGCCAACGCAGTGGAGGACCATTGCTCCAATCATTGGACGAACAGCAGCCCAGTGCTTGGAACACTATGAATTCCTCTTGTAAGTGGACCTCTTAGAGCATTGTGAAGAATATGTGTATATGTTACTGTGTTGAACAAACTTACAGCATTTCCAGCTTAATGACGACTGTGATTAAATTGAGGGAAACTAAAGTCATGGAATCCTGTATTCCAAATGTCACGTGGCTGAGTATATTATGTCTTCTGTTACCCCTTGAAAGGATAATTTACCAAATGTGCAAGTCATACTCATCTTAGAAAATGAGAGACGGAGTGAGTGCGTGTCACCTGTCACCAGCGCTGCTGAGAATTTGCTAGAACCTTCTTTATTTGAATGTTGTGCATTTGTGAGTAAGGGCTGCCTGGTTCATTGTGAGTGAAAATACTGAAATTGGAGAACTTTCATGCCACTTTATTCACAGGAAGCATTAGTAAAGATGATGTTTTCCCATAATGCTCATCTCTTATATTTTAGCGAGGAAAGAGTGCCAGAGCTAGGAACCTTGGTAACTCTAATACCAGATGGTGTGATACTCTGATGAACTCATCTGGGCTTTTTCCCTCCACAAGGGACAAAACTGCCCAAAGGGACAATGAAGAGGAAACAACAGATGACCCCCGAAAACTTAAACCTGGAGAGATAGATCCAAATCCAGAAACAAAACCAGCTCGGCCTGATCCAATTGATATGGATGAAGGTAAGAGGATACTTGGCAGTGTTTCTTTGGTAACTGTAGGTGACTCAGGCCTGCCTTATAGTCTTTATAGTTCCTTCTTGAGCTCCTGACTTTTTAGAATCCCAGTTTTGTCAGTGGTTATTATCTTAAGTATCTCCTCAGATATGTCTGCCCCCATTTTTTATTCCAGAGTAACTTCTTTTTTTGGCTGATACCCCTTTATTTTCCATTTTTTCATTTCATTTGATGAGTTGAGCAGTGTAGTAGGCAGATGTCTCAGAGATGAGTGGACCCTGTTTCTCATTCCCTTTCTAGAAAGGGAGGCAACAAGCTAGCATATTGGACCTCAGCATTTCTTTAGCTTTAGGCTGATGTACTGTCCACGAAGGGCTGTACTGCATCACAGTCTGGAGACTCACTATGATTCCGTGAGGCAGGAGTCAGGGATTGGGCTTTGGACCTTTCTCTACTCTATTAGCTGTTTGACCATAGCCGAGTAATACAGGCTCTCTGAGCTTGAGTCTTCCATGCTTTGGGTAGAGAATAGTATCTACTTTCCCTTCCTGTAGGCACTCAGTAGTTTTTCAGATTTAAAAGTCTGAATGCAGCAGTTCCCAAGGGCAGCTAGTCAGTGACTAGGCTGTAGATGTCCTTGTGACTTAGGAAACTTTTAAAGCTGTAGACACCAGGCCCTCCCCTGAACTACCGAGTTTGGCAATTCTTACCGAGGGAAGAATGGAGAGAGGAGTGATGTGAGTGGAATCTAAGTCTTGGACTTGTTGCTTGGATGGTTAGTTGGTACAGTGTTTCTCCACTTCTAATGTGCCGGTTTGTTGATGATAGGATGTTATAGTAGAGTTTCCAGGGAGGGAATACTGGTTGCATGCTCGATAACTCATTTCCCTTAGCTCTTCTCAGCACCTCTGAAGTAAAGGGAAACATTCGCAGAGGTAAATATGAGACCAGGTTTACATAGCTAGCAGGTTAGTGATGGGATGATTTGTAACCTGACTCTCTCTGACCTCACAAGTTTTCTTTACCTTGTACCAGTGGTGAGTGCATTCATGTTCTTGTCTGTCTGACTGCTGATGTTGGAGAGGAACTTACACTTTCTTGTCTTTACTTTTGCAGATGAACTTGAGATGCTTTCTGAGGCTCGAGCCCGCCTGGCCAATACTCAAGGAAAGAAGGCTAAGAGGAAAGCAAGAGAGAAGCAGCTGGAAGAAGCAAGGCATGTTTTTTTCAGTCCATGTCCAAGAATTAGTTGTGCATCCGTGACTCAGGAAAACTGTATGGTTGTCAGCTGTGGTGGTGACTCTCTGAACTGGCCAGTCCCATTGTGCTGTTACTTCTCAGTTTATTGTTCTGGAACAAACAAAAACAACTTCTGTATTATCTCCCTAACCATTTCAGAGTAGTTATAGGAAAAATACGCTTAAAAGTTGGCAAAGCATGGCAGAAGTTCTGGGCATTTGAGCCAGCATGCTGTTTGATCTGTTGTAACTTCTTGGTATTAGGTGACTTTTACATGACTGTCAGTTACCAGGTCCTCACCCTCCTTGATTAGTGTGAGCTACTGACTGGGAGGCAGGAATCTCAGCTGAACCAAATTCTAGGTTCTCAGAAATCTTTATTTAAAAAGTGAGTGAACTATATTAGGCATTGTCTTTTACTCAGACTTTGCCCCACCTTTTCTTTTTCCTTTTGGTTAAATTCATAATACCATTCTATTGCCCAGAAACCAAGATAAATTTGGTAACGATGCCATCTGAACTGTGTGCAGCTTGTTAGCTTGTGGGATTTGGGTACTGGACTAATTTCCCACCTCACAGTCTACCCAGGGCCTTTTTTGGCTCCTGTACTGTGTAGAAATTGCTTCTTGACTGGTGGGTAGTAAGCACTGTGCTCGTATTCACAGTGCCCAAATCCTGGGATGGAGGATGCTTTTTGGCGTAGCTAGCCATTCATTAGTGTAGTCAGGTTTGATAGGAGTGTGACACACGGATAGTGAACAGAACTAAGAGGAGGCGCTACATTTCTAGCTACCTCCCTATTCTGTATACTGTTGAGGGTTAAGTAATGTAAGGTTGGGATTTTGTCTAAGGCTCTTTGAGAGCTCAGTTTTTTGAAAGCCTTTTTCTCATGTGAGTTGGCAAAGAATACAGTAATTGCATCTGTGAAAGTCTTTTAAGTTTGGTTAGGATTGATTGATTGAAGTACATCTGTGCAGATTTTAATTTACCCTACTGTTTCTTGTAGCAGCTGTGTGTTTATGTAAGCTGTGCACTGCATATATCTTACAACAGGTAGGACTGACCTGTGTGTGAAGCACGGTACAAGACTACTCCAGATGTTAATTGCTTATCTGTTTCTTACAACTTAAAAATCACTTTCACTGATTATAAATGAGTATGCTTTTCCTTCCACTTCTGTTAATCTTTTCTTTTTTTTTCTTTTTTTGTTTTTTTTTTTGAGACAGGGTTTCTCTGTGTAGCTTTGCTCCTTTCCTGGATCTCACTCTGTAGACCAGGCTGGCCTTGAACTCACAGAGATCCGCCTGGCTCTGCCTCCCGAGTGCTGGGATTAAAGGCATGCGCCACCACCGCCCGGCTAATCTTTTCATTTTAGGTTGTGATTGATACAATAGCATATGCTTTTGTTAGATTCACTTAGCATGATGTCAGGAATGTTCTCTACTGTGCTTAGTCTTTGTTTCTGTTATTTAAAGAATGAAATTTACTTTTGGAATATATCCTTTAAGACTTCTTTTTCATTGTAGGTGGCTGTAAACCTCTTAACATATATACTTTCATTGTACATGGCTGTAAACCTCTTAACATATATACTTAATTGGATCATTCCATATATAATCACATCTCATATACAGTCATTTGTTAGTCTTACTAGGGTTCCTCTGTAACTGTCTGATTTCTTCACAAGTCTCATTTGTTTTCTTGAAAACTGCGTGTTTTATATATGGTAGCATTATAATAGATGTGGGTACTGTACTCCTTCCCCTTCCAGTTTATTGGTAATTGTTTATCTGTTTTATGATCCACTCTTTCATTCTTCAGTGAAGTCCATTCTGTTGCTGTCGTCAAGAGAGCAGCAAGCTCTGGTGTTGCTGCTCACGCTCAGAGAAAAGCCTTGGAGCCCACCGTCACTGGGAAGGCATGGTTTGGGCGGGTTTCTCAGTGACAATTCCTGATCACAGCAGCAGTCTGCTGCGGTGCTTTGAGCGGTGTTCTGGGTTGTGTGTGGACTGTACTGTCGACGGATCTGGTCTAGTTTGGGGTCCTTTGAAGAGAAAGTTCTGAGATCAGCCTTTAAGATTTGTTCTCACTCTAGGAGAGCTCTGTCCTCTATCTTCCAGTTTCTGTCAAGCTAGTAGGCCCACAGATTGACCTCGGTCTAAATGGAATCCATTCCCTTTCCCAGTTGCTGTTTACCACAGCTGCTTCTGCCCTTCCTTTCGCTGGAGTGATGATGCTTTAGGTCTGACTTCTTCAGGGATCGGACTGTGCACTTCTGATTGATACTCTTGCTTAAGGAGCTGAATGTGCCGGGGAGCAGGGCTGGTAGGCAGTCCTTGATTCTCTCCCAGGGTGGAATCTCCATTCTAGAAGTTGGAGCAAAAAAAGCTCTCAGGGCTGTATTCCCAGCTAGTGTGCTTAGGGGAGAACCCTTGTTTGGGTGGAAGAAACCCCTGCAGCTGGGTGTCTGGTGGTAGGGTGAGAAATGCTGATGTCCTGTCCTGGTTCTTCTGGACTGAAAGCCTGTGACACTAGCTGTCAGGGAGAGGGAACCGTATCACTGGCTGTACTGAGTGGTGTTTCCTCCTCTAGGAGCTGGTGGGTAGAAGAAAGATGGTCTCTTTGCAGCTATTAACTGCTTGCCTTTCTCACCAAGTTTAGGTAGATTTTCTTGAATGTTTATATATTTGCCATGACCTTTTATTTTTTTCTCAGGACTGTTTATTGGATTCTTTGTGCTTTTATACTGGTAATCACCTTTGTGATATGATTTGTGTTGTAGTTTATGATTTGTTTCTCTATCTTTAATACTGTGAATGACTTTTCTCATCAACTCACTAAAATTGTAGCATCATTGGGAAATACAAAGGAAAACCTGAATTAAATGGAATTTTACCCTCCATTGATTGCCACTGTTAATATTGTCCTTGACTTCTTCACACTGGCTCATAGAA
Organism: Peromyscus eremicus; assembly: GCF_949786415.1. NCBI lineage: Eukaryota > Metazoa > Chordata > Mammalia > Rodentia > Cricetidae > Peromyscus > Peromyscus eremicus. Next base: position 58,899,407 of record NC_081432.1, on the reverse strand, counting down.
ATGCATGTAACTTTTGCATGCTTCTCTATTTGTCCATTTTACTCGGCTCTGCCTTAAGCCTCTTTCTGTGTAAGAGTGTTATTGTATAAAGAGTATTTTTGTATAAAATGTTTTCTTAAGATGATACAGAAGTTATATACTTCAGAAGTTGTGTAAAGTCTGCATAATACCTTGTATCTTTTGTAAATTCAGTTAAGTTGAAGTCAGAGAAGTGGCTTAAACATATGAAAAATGTTAGTTGTAGATCTCGAACTCAGGGCTCAGAACTCAGAAATTTACCTGCCTTTGCCACCTGAGTGTTGGGATTAAAGGTGCACACTACTACCTCCTGGCTCTAAATTTGTTTTGAAGAAAGCTATTTGATTCTCCTTACCTTTGCTGGAGACTGTCTGCCCTCTGGGCCCTCCCCCCTTTTTTGAGACGGACTCAGTGTTCTTGCAGAAGACCATAGTTCTGTTGCCAGCTTACAACCACCTCTGACTCCAGCGCCAAGAGTCCTAACGCCCTCTCCTGGCCTCCTTGGGCACTGCATGCATGTGATGTTCACTCACAGACATACATATGCATAAATAAAAATAATAAGTATTTAAAAGTTTACATAAATTTTAAAAATAGTGTTTTATTAATTCTTTGAGAATTTCATACACTATATTTTGATCATATTCACCTCCAACTCCTCCCAGCCCCACCTTGTACATAAATTATATTTAACCATTTTTGATTAGTTGCAAGTATTTTTTATTTTAATTTTGTTTTATGAATTTTGTGATATAGTTAGAAAATTTAAATCTTAAAATTTGCTACTTAATTAGTAGCTATGTTCTTATTCAGAGAGATAAGGTACATACTCACAGTTTCTCTGCTCTCCCTTTTTGCCTTATTGTATTTTTAAATCAGAACTGGAATTTGGCACATGGTGTGAGCTAATGGTTTGAGTAAATACTTCTTTTTCAAGTAACAGTTTTCTTATCGCTGTTGGATTAACCCACCTCTGCCCGGCAGTGCTGGTTTTCAAGTGACTCTGCATTCCTTTCTCCAGGCGCCTTGCTGCCCTCCAGAAAAGACGAGAGCTTCGAGCCGCTGGCATAGAGATCCAGAAGAAGAGGAAGAAGAAGAGAGGAGTTGATTATAATGCCGAAATCCCATTTGAGAAAAAGCCTGCTCTTGGTTTTTATGATACTTCAGAGGAGAACTACCAGGCCCTTGATGCAGATTTCAGGAAATTACGGCAGCAGGATCTTGATGGGGAACTGAGATCGTGAGTCCCTTTGAATTTGGAAATAGGTGCAGTAGGACTTTGGGAAGGCCTTTGCTTTGTCAGCCAGGTTTTTTGGGTTTAGAGTGATGGGGCCTCCTTATGCTCTTGCTTGTTTAATGGGTTTACCTTTGTGAGAACATCAGTGAACCCAGGCTGTCAATGTTTTTAGATATAATATGATGTGCAGTTCTTGTAAAAAAACCTTTTCTCTATTTACTGTAAGTGTGTGTATGTGTGGCATGTATGTCATGGCACTCGTGTGGAGGTCAGAAGGCAGGATTGTCTTTCCTTCTACCATGTGAGTCAAGGGTTGTCAGGTTGGGGAGGCAGGTCCTGGGAATCAAACGGGGGTCCTCTGGAAGAGCAGCCAGTGCCCTTCCCCACTGATTACCATTACTCATGACGACTTTAGTTATTTACCTTTGTGTGTGTGTGTGTGTGTGTGTGTGTGTGTGTGTGTGTGTGTATGTATGTATGTATGTATGTGTGTATGACAGTTTCTCACCATGTATCCCTGGCTGTTCTGGAACTCACTATGTAGATCAGGAAGACCAGGCTGTCCTCAGACTCAGATCTGCCTGCGTCTGCCTTCCTAGTGTTGGGATTTAACACCACTATGTCCCACTTATTATTATTACTATTTTTTTTACTAATGACATCTTAATATTTTTGTACATTTGTAAACAAGTTAGATGTTTTGCTAAAGACCTGAAGAAATCTTATCAAAATGTAGTCTGGCTTTTTTTTTTTTTTTTTTTTTTTAATCATCATTTGCTTGTGTATGTGTGGGTGTGTGTTTGCATTGGTGGGTGCATGTGAGTGTATGCTTGAGTATTTGGAGATGAGATCAGCTCTGAGTGCTGTGCCTCAGGAGCTGTTTCCTTTGTATCCTGCCTACTCCATCCCCGCTAGGCAGGCGCTCTACTGTGGAGCTATAATCTCAGTCCTACCTTGTTGGGTAAGATGAGCCTTCTCGTTGGCCTGGAGCTCACCAGTGTTTGATCTTTGAGCTCCAGGGACCCACCTGACTCCATCTCCTTAGCTCTGGGAGTTCCAAGTGAGTGTGTTCATTCTCGAGTAGTGTGGAGGTCACAGTCAGGTGTGTGTGTTCACTCTCGAGTAGTGTGGAGGTCCCGGTCAGGTATGTGTGTTCACTCTCGAGTAGTGTGGAGGTCACAGTCATGTGTGTGTGTTCACTCTCGAGTAGTGTGGAGGTCCCGGTCAGGTGTGTGTGTTCACTCTCGAGTAGTGTGGAGGTCACAGTCAGGTGTGTGTGTTCACTCTCGAGTAGTTTGGAGGTCCCGGTCAGGTGTGTGTGTTCACTCTCGAGTAGTGTGGAGGTCTCGGACAAGCCTCCCTGTGGAGGTGGTTCTCCTGCCATCACTTCAGGCCATTAATGCCCGTGTGTTGAGCCAGCTCATTGGCCTAACCTGCTTTATTTTTAAAGTGAAAAAATTTTGCTTTTTTTCTTTCTTACAAAAAAAAAAACAAACATTTGCTGCATTCTTAAATCTTTACATTGATTTGTTTATGTTTTTGTCTCTCTGCCCATTTTAGAGATATCTAGGACTTTCTGTGAGTCTTAAACTATTTGCATGTTGTAAGGTGGGCTTTATGATTGCCAGAGGTTTTTTATTTTATTTATTTATTTTTGTTTTTTTCGAAATAGGGTTTCTCTGTTGTTTTGGTGCCTGTCCTGGATCTGTACACCAGGCTGGTCTCGAACTCACAGAGATCTGCCTGCCTCTGCCTCCCAAGTGCTGGGATTAAAGGCATGAGCCACCACTGCCCAGCCGGAGGGTTTTTATTTGCTACTTAGATCACTTTTCATTTCTATCCATAGAATATTTTTTTTTTTTTTTTTTTTTGAGACAGGATTTCTCTGTGTAGTTTTGGAGCCTGGAACTCTGTAGACCAGGTTGGCCTCAAATTCACAGAGATCCACCTGCCTCTGCCTCCCAAGTGCTGAGATTAAAGGTGTGCGCCACTGCTACCTGGCTGTGGATAGGAATTTTTACTTAGCTATACTACCATAAACCAGAATATGTATTATATAGTATATGATAGTATACATATTATAGTGTATAATATGTATGTATTCTATGACCATTATAAAACATAATTTTCTTGAATGTTTAGGACCTTTGTTTATGTGGGCTCTTCAAATAGATCAAAATGAAGAAAACTAGTCATTTGGAAGGAGTAGATGTGGCTGGGGTAGGGAAGAATACAGGTAGAGCTTTAAACGAGTGCCTGAGGCTGGGTTAGGCTTCCAACAACCTTTGGGTATCATTTGTTATTATGAACATATTCTCAATAGTTTTTTCTTTAGTTGGGCAGCAAGATGGCCCAGTGGGTAAAGGGACCTGCTGTCGAACATGACGACCTGAGTTCAGTATCTGGGACCCACATACTGGAAGGAGAGAGCCAGCTCCTACCAGTTGTCCTCTGAATTCCATATATACATCATTGCACATGGGTGCATTGCCAACCCCCAAAATAAATAGTTACAATGTTAAAAAAATGTTGTATGAACTTTTAAAATCAAAATAGCTTAATAATGGGAGATTGAAACATTTATGATGTATTTTAATTCTGTCTCCTTCGTTTATCCTTTTCTGCATACTCATCTCCATTATTTTCTTACGTTCACATATATTTCTATGTGAATATAAACAGTTGTTAAATTTTTGACATATATAATGTTTTACTTATCTTTATAGTTTTAAGTTTTAAATTTTAGTACTTAAGTTAGTGTCCTGTGTGTTGTTAATAATTCTGTTAAGTTTATATTCTTTTCAAATATTCTAGATCAGTTATGATGTCAGGACAGCCTAACATATTATTTTTGTTTTTAAAAATTATTTTCTGAGAAATGGAGTTGTTTAAAGTCTTAATATTTATATAGCTTTTGATATGATTACCTATGTATAATTCAAAAATCTTTTTTCTGTCTTGATCCATGATAGTGAAAAAGAAGGAAGAGATAGAAAAAAAGACAAACAGCATTTAAAAAGGAAAAAAGAATCTGATCTGCCATCGGCTATTCTTCAAACTAGTGGTGTCTCGGAGTTTACTAAAAAGAGAAGCAAGTTAGTGCTGCCTGCCCCTCAGGTAATTGGATCAGCCCGTGGTTGTGTGAATTACATATGTGTATCATATTCAGCAAACTGATGGGCTGCTGTCTCAGGCCTGTGCTTACGGCCCAAGAAACAGTCTAATGGAGATGCCATACAGAGACAGTCCATTGATGAGGCAGAAACACAGTTTGTCATATGCTTCTGCTTCTAGTGGTGGTAGTTCTTAATTGAATTTTTCCTTAGTATTCCTTAGAATTATTTTTTTGGTAAAATTACCGAAGTAACTGAGTGTGATTCTAATTAGTCTTACCAATAAAAACCAGGAGCCAGATATGGAGGTAAAGCTGAAAGATCAGAGAAGCAAAGGAGCAGCCAGTCACTTCTTATCTCTCAGAATCCTCAGACCATAGGGGGCTACACCTGCTTTAAATTCCTGTCTCCACCTCCCTGGTGCTGAGAGGAAAGGTGTGTGCCACCACTCCCTGGCTCCTATAGTTAACTAGTGGCTAGCTCTGCCCTCTGATCTCCAGACAAGCTTTGTTTGTCAGAACACAAAATATCATACAAGTAATACTTTTAGATTTTCCTAGATAGCTTGTGGTTCAGTGTAGTGTGTGTGATAGTTGATTTTCAGTAGTATTTTCTTCTCATTAATAGTTTTGTACAAACACTTATGTTCTTGGTGCAAGCAATCTTTCAGTATATTTGTATAAAACATTCTAAGTATGGTGAGCACATACGCTGACATTGGAACAGTACGAAGATTTGCATGGCTTCTATGCAAGGGTGTCAGACAAATTTATTTATTTATTTTTTTAAGATTTATTTATTTATTATGTACACAGAAGAGGGTGCCAGATCTCATTACAGATGGTTGTGAGCCACCATGTGGGTGCTGGGAGTTGAACTCAGGACTTCTGGAAGAGCAGTTGGTGCTCTTAACCGCTGAGCCACCTCTCCAGCCCCAGTCAGACAAATTTATGATCCATTCCATATTTAAAAGAAGAAAACGTGAAGCTGGGTGGGTAGGGAGGGTGGAGTAGATCTGGGAGGAACTTGGGGTGTTAAATATGACCAGTAAACATTGTGTGGAATTCTGAAAGAATTAATTAAAAATACCAAAAATGGCAATATAGCTATTGTAACCAGTTGTTTATAATATGAATTTTTTCCCCACACAGTAAAAGGAAGGCTTAAAACCTTACTTTGGAAATTTTAAAGCCAGGCAAAGTTAAGCAGAACAGTGAGGTCTGCCCTGACCCAGCTCTACCAGGTCATCCTTCTGAAACGGGAAAAGTTTATGCTGCTGTGTTCTCTGTTGAAGAGTTGACCAGGTTGATGGTGTTTTTAGATTTCAGATGCAGAGCTCCAGGAGGTTGTCAAGGTAGGCCAGGCCAGCGAAGTTGCTCGGCAGACTGCAGAGGAGTCTGGGATCACAAACTCGGCTTCCAGTACTCTCCTATCTGAGTACAATGTCACGAACAGCAGCATTGCCCTGAGAACACCGAGGACACCGGCCTCCCAAGATAGGATTCTGCAGGTACGCTGGCACGTCACACAGTGAGCCTTTCACATGTTGATCTTCTTTAAAAGTGTCACTGTGGATGGAGGACACCATGTGGTTTGGTTGTGTATGGGTAGGGCCAGCAGTTTGAACCAGTCTTGATGATCCCAGAGCATTTCTTACAGCACAGAAGCTGAACTAGCAGGTCAGTGGTGACCGTCTGTTTATTTACAGCATTTTGGGCTGGCCTGGCCCTCTGCCTTCATTTGTACTTGTCAAGAAGGTGCAGGCCTTACAGTTTCATGCTCCTAAGTTTTACATGTATGCCTGTTTTTTCTGCGTGTATTTATGTGTGATCCCTGCGCAGGTCAGAAGAGGTTGTTGGATCATTGGAACTTGAATTACAGACAGTTGTGAGCTGCCTTGTGGGTGCTGGGAATTGAACCTGGGTCTTCTTTAAGTGCAGTCAGTGCTCTTATCCTCTGAGCCATCTCTGCAGCTGTCCCCTCCAGTTGTTGACTCTTGGTGGCCACTGTATCTGAGACTTTGTGGGGCTGCTTCTGTTGGTCCCCAGGGCTGGCTCAGACACTGGAGCAGAGCAGAGCAAGGCCACTGTGTCAGCACCTTCCACAGATGGCGGCTGCCGCCTCACGGTGCATCCTGACCTTTGCTTTGCTTTTGACAGCTAGGGAGAGGGAGAATGCAGAATACAGACTGTCCTGCTTCTCCATCCTGGGTGCTGGGCTTACAGGCATGTGGCATCCACACCTGGTGACAGTAGCATATCTTGACATGTAAACTTTATTCAGAACTCCTGATGTGATGTGTTAGGTTGACAAAGGAATGAAAATACTGAGCTCTCTTGTGGCACAGTATTCATTTTCTTGGTTTTCATTGGTAGAATGTGTACAAATTCTGTCGGTGTCAAGGTTTGTGTAATAGGACCAGAGGGAGGGCTCTGCTAGCCTTTTGATCTATTGTGCATTCTTCTTTATCTTCAGGAAGCTCAGAACCTCATGGCCTTGACCAATGTGGATACTCCATTGAAAGGTGGGCTGAATACCCCACTGCATGAGAGTGACTTCTCTGGTGTGACCCCACAGCGGCAGGTTGTACAGACTCCAAATACGGTTCTGTCTACCCCTTTCAGGTATTGTGAAAATCAACATGTTTTATATTTTAGAAAAACATGAATCTAAGGACCTGGGCAGCATTTTTTTTTTCTTTTGTCGTTTTTTGTTTGTTTGTTTTTTGTTTTTTTAGGAATGTTGAAAGAGAATGGAAATAGTGTTCAACATGTCTTTTTGATGTTTCCTAATTGGGTGTGCCTGGTGTCTTTGGAGGCCAGAAGAGGGTATTGGATCTCACAGAACTGTAGTTAAAGATGGTTGTGAGCCACCATGTGGGTACTAGAAGTTGAACCTGGGTCTGGTGTGCAAGACTTGAACTGGTCTGCAAGAGCAGTCAGTGCTCTTAACCTCTGAGCCATCTCTCCAGCCCTGGTATTTCTTTTTAGGTGTTAGCTCCTCCCTTCATGAGTTATTTAGGATAGCTATCCCCAGAGTCCATTACACTTCTGGATGACAGCAGAATCAAGAAGCATTGGAAGCTAGTCTTTGTATAATATTTATTGCTTCCTGTGAGGCTAGAGAGCCTAATCTCTATTTTCCTGTGTATATCTTGTCTCTCAAATAGATTGTAAGCTCCTTGGGGGCAGGGACCATGTCTTAAATGATAACACCGCACCTGTTGGGGACAGCTGTCTGGCGGTATCATCAGTCTGGAACACAGCCAAGATACAGGAAGTAAGCACCCAAAACCAGAAAGGCTTTGAGTAATTAAAATATAAGTAGCTGCTGGACTTTATTGTTAAGAAAGTCTAAACTCAGAGCCTGTTCATCCTTAGATCTGACTCTAAAAATGTGGTGTTTGGGTTCCAAACAAAATATAAAAGCATAAAACACTTAAAGTGTACGTTTGATGGGAATGAATATGACATGAAAGCTAAAGACTTAAGAAGGAGGCAATAAATAATGAGTACATTGAACTAAATGAGTCACTGGGGGCCAGCCTCCCTGCCAGCTGACTGTTCTTAGTTACCCCAACGCATCAAAGGTTGAAAATTGTTTGGTGGACCTAATACAGGAGGGCAAAATGTTAGATATTAGGTGTAGAAGCCAGTTGTTCACCAAACCAAACTTCTCTCTTAATATGGATAACACACTGAAAGCAGATAGAGGTTTTGTGTCTTTATTTTATGCGTTTATCATGACTTAGATTTCTGTTTGTCTAGGACTCCTTCTAATGGAGCTGAAGGGCTGACTCCCCGAAGTGGAACAACACCCAAGCCAGTCCCTAATGCCACCCCAGGTAGAACACCGCTTAGAGACAAGTTAAACATCAATCCGGAGGATGGGCTGGCAGACTACAGTGACCCCTCTTATGTGAAGCAGATGGTGAGTATCAGTTCTCTTTATAGTTACATATTCAGTGCTTGGCATTGAACCCGGGACCTGCAGTCTGCTAAGCAGTGTTCTGCACTGAGAGACACTTCCAGCCCTAAATTTTAAAACTTAGTTTTTTATATTTATATGCATTGGTGTTTTGCCTGCGTGTATGTCTGTGTGAGGGTGTTGGATCCCCTGGAGCTGGAGTTAGAGACAGTTGTGAGCTGCCATGTGGGTGCTTGGAATTGAACTCAGGTCCTCTGGAAGAGCAGGCAGTGCTCTTAACTGCTGAGCCATCTCTCCAGGCACACCCCCCCCCCACACTTTTTTTTGTATTACCAAATCAAATGCAGATCCTAATAGTTTTTTTTCTGTTCCTGAAGAATTAGTTTTGAGACATTTTGAAAACCACAAAATACACTGATTTATTACAAGTCAAGGTTTTGTTTGATTTTAATGTAGGAAGGTAAGAGAATAAAAAACATATTTCTGAAGTTGGGATTATTTCTAGAGTCACTACTAAGCTAATTGTTTTATTTTTATATATTTAAACATTTATGAATTATATTTTTTAATTTGGTGTGTATTCATGTGGTATATGTGGGTGCACATAGACCATGGTATGTATGTGTGGGTTGGAGGACAACTTGCAGGAGTTGGCTCCCTCCTTCCACTCCTCTGTGTGTCTTCTGACTCAGACTCATGGTCAGTCTTGGCAGCAAGCACCTGTACTGGCCGAGCTATCTGACTAGCCCCGAGACAACTGTTTCAGAAACTGTTTTGTTTTGTTTTTGAGACCCAAGCTATTTTTGCATTTGTGACAATCCTTCGTGCCCCAGCCTCGTGAGTTTTGTAATTATAGGCATGTGCCACCATGCCCTGGCGTTTTATAAGTTCTCACAGAATGTTCGTCAGTACATTAAAGTACTGTAAAGTGTGAATTGAGAAGGACCGATTCTTTTCTACAGGAAAGAGAATCTCGTGAACATCTCCGTCTAGGGTTGTTGGGCCTCCCTGCACCTAAGAATGATTTTGAGATTGTTCTACCAGAAAATGCTGAGAAGGAGCTGGAAGAGCGTGAAATAGATGATACCTACATTGAAGATGCTGCTGATGTGGATGCTCGAAAGCAGGTGAGAGTCTTTAGAAGGCATCATCGGTGTGGCCAGGTATCTTGGTAGGCTTTAGAGCAGTGGTTCTCTCTCAGTGGGTCTCAACCCCTCTGGGGTCCATGTCAGATATCCTGCAGTTCAGATATTACTATTCATAATAGTAGCAAAATTACATTATGAAGTAACAATGAAATAATTTTATGATTGGGGTCTAGGTTTGAACTACAACATGAGGAGCTGTGTTAAAAGGTCACAGCATTAGGAAGGGTGAGAACCACTGCTCTAGAGGGAGGAGTGGCTGTCAGTGTTTCCAGGTTGCTGCTTTGACGTTTTCTAATGTTTTAACAATATTTCTCAAGTTATGTCATTTAACAATAATGTGCTCACATGAATGAATGATTGTGTAGTCAGAATAGCTTAATGGTTTCTTAAAATATTTGTGTGCATGTGTGTGTGTTTAAACACTAAAATTCATTATACTTTTTTAGATAACACACAGATAAATCTTTTAAACTTTGCTTCAATCTAGTGAAGAAAGGATGTTAAAGACAAAAATTGGGTTAGTTTTGAATAGTCTTCTATTAGTGCAGACTGATAAAAACTAGGTTTGGAATTGGAAGTGTATCAGAAAATGGTATCAACCTCCTACACTGATGCAGCTTAAAATTGCTTGTTCATCCATCATCTGTTCATGCAGTGATGCAGGTTTTAGCTCCATTTGCAAGGAGAAAATGGGTTTCAGTTAGTTTGCTCAGACTGCGTGGCCCTTTCAGCTGAGTTCTGCCACCTTTTGTCTCAGGGTGGCTGTGAGAACAGCATCAGCTGGAGATCATGCTTTGTTTTTTTCTGTAACATGCTGCAGCTTTTCTTGCAACAGGGTAGATGTGAGGGTGCAGCATTTGAAGTCTAAACTGTTGGGTAAAGTTTTAGTACAGAAACTGCCATGGTGAACAATAGTACACTGTTGTTAGTTTTGATATGTGCTAAACATTGGCCTCCTACCTTGCTCAGTAATGGACCTGGAACTTGTGAAAGGCATTAGCTCCCACAGCTGTTTCTGTGCAGGTGAAAGAAACACTGTGACATTGTGATCAATTGATAGGATGGTTAGCCAAACTTAATTGGCAGTCCTTTGAGGGTTACACTTACTACAAAACAAAGTGCCTTTAATGCATAGCATCTTATATGTGCTGCTATGTCAGAAATAGGGTTGTCAAGGCAGGTGGTGCCTGAGTGCTCCAGCATTTCGTGAAACGGTAGTCAAGGGTTCCTCTGAAGAATGCTGAAAACTCGCACTTTGACCAGTGGCTAATACTTCCAGGACATTCAGTTCATTTGCCTTTTGAATTATTCTAAGCTGTTTACATGGACATTCCCATTAATTGTAGTGTGTACTTTGCGCAAAGCATATCATTAGCTTTGTAAGTCTGGTGGCAGTCATTGCCAGGCTGCTTGAATGCTGAATCTCCTTTTTTGTTTTTTGAAACAGGGTTTCTCTGTGTAGCCCTGGCTGTCCTGGAACTCACTCTGTAGACCAGGCTGGCCTCAAACATCACAGAGATCAACCTGCCTCTGCCTCCCTAGGATGAAAGTGTGTGCTGGGATTCAAGGAGTGTGCCACCACTACCTGGCAGAATGCTGAATCCCTTTCTCATTCAGTTCTTGAAAGGGTGTAGTGAAGAGGGAAAACAAAACAGAAATCCAGTCCTGTTGCTGCGACTAAACTGGAGAAGTGAAGTCTCCTGAAGTCCATGTGGCACTTGACAGTTATTTTATAACTGTTTTCCTTCAAGTAAAATTGCTACATTGCCTCCCGGTTTATACCCAAGTGTTGATCATCTGAACAGTTTACTCAACCTGTAACCCTCTTTTAAATGGCATCTTTAGAGGTAACCTAAACTTGTTTTATAGTGGTATGCTTTTACTTCTTCTGTCTTATGAGACTCTTTGGTGCCCATATGGCATTATACAGAGTATTCAGGCAATCAGTCGGGGGCACTTCACAAAAGATGTGTAGGGGTCGTCCTCTACAGTGTCACAGGTATCACCACCAAGGTCTACAGTGCTTCCTCTGTGATTATTTGCTTTTTATACTGCCATTTAATAGGAAGAGAACAACTTTGTTTTTTGGATTTCCTCTTGTGTTGATTTCTTCCACATCATTTGAAACTTTGATGATGTCATTACTGGTTATAACACCAGATGCCTCAGTGCCTGTGGGCTATGGCTGAGGTGGTTCTTGCTAACCTTACGGGAACTATGTGAATGTGGGCAACAGAGGTGGATACTTTTTGTGTTTTCTTGTTTTGTTCTTGCAGCTACTTCAGTTACATTTACTTCACTTCCTCAGAAGTGGCATGGAAAATCAATGTGTTGTCCCATCATTGTAACTGGAGGGGCAAAGAACATTGGCTGGTTGAGGTTTGGGTGAAAGTGAGTAATTGTGTTGTGGGAATCTCTTCTATGCTTATGCTTGCCATTTAGACAAGAAAGATGGTTATCTGGTAGGCAGAGCCAGATAAGTCTGGAGAACACTCTAGTGTACCTCAGGTGTCCTTAGTGTCTGTTGTAATGAGAAGGGATAGATTGATTCCTGGGGCCTCGACATGACCTCTCTACATCCTTATACGGATTTCAATAGCTAAGCTTTTGAAACTAGTTGATTAGAAATGTCAGCTGCTCCAGTAATGGACATCACTTCCCTTCTTAGGCCATACGAGATGCTGAGCGTGTAAAGGAAATGAAACGAATGCACAAAGCTGTTCAGAAGGATCTACCAAGACCGTCTGAAGTAAGTGGTGAACCTTGTGATTTAGGAAGTTGCTTTCTTTAGATGGTCTTAGTGCTTTTTTGTCTCAATCATAAAGACTATAACAAATTTCTTCTGTGCTTTGGAATATAGTAGAGTGGTTCTCAAATCCAGTCTTGAGAATATTGCACTAATACCATTGGGATTTAGAAGTGGGAGGGTTTTAGAAATGGAGGGAGAAGTTGCTCTTGAGAATATGAAACTGCTCTTTAGTTCATGCTGTAAGAGCAGGCACAGTATATTATGGATATGTCTGATAATTTTACTTGTTTTAAAATTTTAGGTAAATGAAACTATTTTAAGACCTTTAAATGTAGAACCACCTCTGACAGATTTACAGAAGAGTGAAGAATTGATCAAAAAAGAAATGATTACCATGCTTCATTATGACCTGCTACATCACCCCTATGAGCCATCTGGAAATAAAAAAGGAAAAACTGTTGGATTTGCTACCAACAATTCAGAGCACATTACCTATCTTGAGCATAGCCCTTATGAGAAGTTCTCCAAAGAAGAACTGAAAAAGGTATGGTACACAGGAGAATCTCCATTGTGAGATTTAAACACTTGATCGATGCTGTTTGTCACCAAGTCAGAACTTCTGTGACCACACTGCTGCAACTCAGAACCAAAGGAAGCGTGGCCAGGAGATAATGTCGTATGGAATGCTTCGAAAAGGAGATGTTGTTTTTCTTTTAGTTGTGTGTGGTGTGTGTTTATGTGTGTGGGTGCTTGAGCCTGTGTGCATGTTCAGAGGCCACAGGATGATGTCAGGAGTCATCCTCTGTTGCTCTTGACCTTATTTTTGAGATAGGATCTCTCTTACCAGACTTGGGGCTTGCCAGTTTTGCTAGACTGGCAGCAGCAAGCTGCAGGGATACCCCCATCCCATGTTGGGGTTACATGGGTCCCCTGTTGCACCTAGATTTTATGTTCCACACTCAGGACCTTGTGCTTGCACAACAAGCACTTTGTCCACTGAGCTGTGTTCCTAGTCTCTGGGATATATTTTACATACCCTGTGTTATGAGTAATAGAGACTCTGGTGGCAGGTAGTTTTGATTCATGGGTGTTGCTAGCAAGGTTGACAATTTTTTTTTAAATTATTTTTTTCCCTGTGCTAAAGTCTGCATTTGAATTCCTTTAATAATTAAGTGTTGTTTAGACTAATGCATTTCTGTTATATATAATAAGTAAATAGTTTCTAGTTGGAAGCTCTAATGGTTTGATTATCCCTTTTAGGACTCCTGTTGAAATTAATTACATTGTAGCAGTATTAAGATGTGGAGCTTCAAGAAGTGATTAGTTCTTGAGGGCTCCATCCTCATGGATGGGTTAGTTGTTCCTGGAGTGAGCTAGTTCTTTCCTGAGTGATGCTTTCTGCCACTTTGTGATTCAGTCAGAAGGTCTGCTGTGGATGTTACCCTTGACCTTGGACTGTCCCGCCTCCAAATCATGCAGTCTGTGGTCCTGGCATAGCAGTGGAAATGGGTTGAGACAGGGAAAAGCACTGGCCTGAGTCTGTCTTCCTTCATCATGCAGCCTTGAAGGCAGTGACAGATAGGGAATGGGCCACTGCACACTTGGCATACTACAAGCAAGATTCTTTGCCCTCTTGTCTTCTGGGCACTCCTTTTTGCCCCATCTCAGTTCTTTCTTTCAGTTTTCTTTATTGCATAAGTGATACATATTATTATGATTTTCAGACAGTAAAGGGAGGAAGATCTAAGAAGAGCTAAGAGCTCTGATTTTGAGTGACTTTGAGGTACTTCTTTTTGGTAAGCTGGACAGGAATGTGCCGTCTTACTGTTGCCTAGGGTTGGGTTAGACTCAAGGACCAGCACTTGCAGTTTCCTTTTTTCCAGAGTGAAAAAGTAACAAAGACTGCTGGGGTCCAGCCTCTTAGACAGCCTTTTCCCAGGGTCCGTGGGAGGATCTAATCTTAGCTGTATCAAATGAATCTAAGCACAGTGAGGTCCTTAGTCCATTCACTATTCTTCTGAATCAGTTCTCTCTCTATACAGCTTCAATTCTGTTCTCATACTTAGCTCCTCTCTCTCCCTTCTTCTGCTGTTCTCTCATTGTTCTTAGTTCTTTGTTCCCCTAGTCTCTGAAGTTCCAGTTTATATGCGCACACAGTCAGCAATTCTTGGGCCAAAGCAATGTCACAAGGCTTGAATTCTTTCAGGGTCATAAAGGCAGACAAGAGTTTACACCAGGCAGTGACTGTCAGGCTTTCTTTACAACTCAAGGATGAACTCTTAAAGGGAAAAGGTCAAATGAAGGGAGAGGGACCTAGAATCAATTAGTGAAAATCCAAGAAGTGAAAAGGGGGATCCATATCTAACACTGCATTCCTAAGTGTGGTTAGATAATAAGCTGATTAGTAAGCCAAGGTGAAAGGAAAAGGGTTAAGGATTTGTTAGTTTGAGGTTAGCTTGGGGCAGCACTTATCTGTTGGCAGGGGATGTTTTCAGGGTTGCTAGGCAACCTGGGTCACAGCATGATGCACCTGGTTTGTAAAAGCCCTTTCCTTCTGAGTTAATGCTGAAGGGGGCATCTTTAGAACTGGTGATAACATTTGGGCTATGGGAAGAAGGAGGAATTAAGCTTAATTTGCACAAGAAACAAAACTGTATCTAACATCCGCCTGGCCTTGGTGGTTGTCTCAGTGAAAATGTTTACCTTATCTCAGGAACTAGCAGTAAGTCTGCTTATCTATCTGCAGTCTGTCCTTGGATGTTTGAGAAGTATCTCAGCTAAAATACTTTTGTCTGGAGATGGTCCCTGCCAGATGTTTGCTAATGACGGTAATTACAGCAAGGCAGACTTCTGAGTCTAATGCTAAAAGGGAGAACAGAGGCCTGAAAAAAGAGGTCTTGACTCTGTGACTGCTGTCAACACAGTTGGGGGATGCTGTCCAAATACCCCAATAGTATAGGGGAAATTGTGCCCAGTGAGTGATCAACCACACTGTTAGAGGTTCTTGAGAAAGAATCAAATGGGAAAGCTATAATAGCACACAAGAGATTCACTGCAGGATACAGCTAATACATTTAAAAGCCAGTGTCACCAAGACTCCTTGAGTTTTGGCTTCATCCTCTGGAAGAGCCTATAGTTTTGCTAGTGTCAGCTGACTTCCTACTTCACATTTCTGTGGCTTGCAGCAAAAAATAGGAGAAAAGGAATTTAGGAAATAAATTTTCCAAAATTTATTGCACTTTTGGACACATGAAGTAAGGTCACTTTTTTAGGTTCTTCCTATAGGGAATAAACTTGAATGTAAGGTTTGAAAGTAATAATTCTAATTGCTTTGGGATTATTTGAAACAAATACTAAATGTTCTGTGTTTCATCTGTTTTTATCCTTCTTTGTTCCAAAGAGTTTAAAGCAGCTATTTGCTTTAAAAAGCTCCTCCTTCTCCTCCTTCTCCTCCTCCTCCTTCTCCTCCTCCTCCTTCTCCTTTTCCTCCTCCTCTCTCGTCTCTCTCGTCTCTCTCCTCTCCTCTCCCCTCTCTCTCTCTCTCTCTCTCTCTCTCTCTCTCTCTCTCTCTCTCTCTCTCTCTCGTCTCGTCTCTCTCGTCTCTCATCTCTTGTCTCTCTCGTCTCTCTCGTGTCTCTCTCCTCTCTCTCTCTCTCTCTCTCTCTCTCTCTCCCCCCCCTCCCCCTGTCTCCCCCGTCTCCCCGTCTCTCCCCGTCTCTCTGTCTCTCTCTGTCTCTGTCTCTCCCTGTCTCTGTCTCTGTCTCTTTCTGTCTCTGTCTCTCTCATTTTGAAACAGAGTTTCTTTGTGTAATAGCCCTGGCTGTCCTGGAACTTGCTCTGCAGACCAGGCTGGCCTGCCTCTGCCTCCCGTGTGCTGGGATTAAAGGTACGCGCCATCACCACCTGGCCCTTTTTGTAAGATTTACTTTTTATATGTATGTTTTGCCTGCATGTGTGTCTGTATGCCACATGTGTGCATTGCCTGAAGATGGCATGGGATTCGCTGGAACTAGAGTGGAAGATGGTTATGAGCCACTCTGAGGATGCTGGAAACCAAACCCAGGTCCTCTGCAAGAGAAGTAAATGCTCCTAATCACTGAGTCGTCTTTCCAGCCCCTGAAAATTCTTTAAGTTAAACATTTTTTATTCAGTTTTTTTAACTACATTAATTTTTTGTGTGTGTGTATGAGCGGACATGTGCCATGGGGCATGTGTAGAGGTCAGAGGACGACTTGGTGTGAGTCATTTCCCCCTTCCACTATGTTGGAATAGGTTTTCGAGCTCAGGTTGTCATGTGGGTTATGCCCTTGTTTGGGTGTACCGTGTTTGTTAAATCCCTGCTGAGCTGTCTTGCAGCCCAGAGTCTTTATCCTGATTCTTTGATGGTAACTCTCATGACAGAAGCTGAACTTGTAGAATTTTTACTGCGTAAAATAGCTGAATAAAATGCACTTTGTCTTACTATGAGTTCCAGAATATCACTAAGGTAGCTGGGTTTAAATTGAAGGCCAGCCTGGGCTACACAGTGAAACCCCATTTCTTTTTTCTTTCCTTTTTTTTTGGTTTTTTGAGACAGGATTTCTATGTGTAGCTTTGGAGCCTGTCCTGGATCTTGCTCTGTAGACCAGGCTGGCCTCATACTCACAGAGATCCGCCTGCCTCTGCCTCCAGAGTGCTGGGATTAAAGGCATGCGCCACTGCTGCCCAGCAAAACCCCATTTCTTAAAAAACAAAAATTAAATGAACATATTTTATTGAGTATGTTAAAATTGGCTGGTTTCCATTATTTTTCTTAAGAGAAGTTACTTAAAAATAGCCAGTCTTTATCCTCTATAGTCATGATTTTTAGTTTTCACTAATCTTTTTGGTTTATCAGTCAGTCGCTTTGGACTTTATGTAATTTTGATTGTTTATTTTCAGTATTAGTAGAAAGACTGAAGAAAGACATAGGTTATGAGTTTTTTTTTGTGAGTCATGGGAAGGACTGGCCCAGGTTTTTGATAGGCTTATGGAACTCTGCATCTGGGCTTCATGTCTACCATCCGTTTACCTAAGCTCGATCCTGACGGGTAGGCATTAGACACTTTACGGTTGAGAAGTGGGCTCAGAGGAGTTAAGATTGCAGGCAGCTGCTTTTCAACAGGAAAGCTGTGATTAAACCTCGTCTGCCCAGCTCTTCTCTGCTGTTTAAACTGTCTTTAGTAGAGAAGTCAAACTGGTATGGTTCCACTGTCTACTTAGTACTTAGGCCTTCAGTTTTTTTATTTTTTATTTTTTATATTTTGAGACAGGGTTTCTCTGTGTAGTTTTGGTGCCTGTCCTGGATCTCGCATCTGCCTTCCGAGTGCTGGGATTAAAGGCCTGTGCCACCACAGCCCAGCTCCAGGCCTTCAGTCTTTGGATACCAGGGATGTTCCTTTAGAATGAGAAAATGCCTTGTGTCAAAGATGCTTGAGTTCCCTTCCTCTTGGATAGAGCACCCCTAAGCCAGCATTGGTGCCCTTGGCTTAGGTTTTTGCCTCATCTGATTACTTTGTGATATGGTCTTAGGCAAGAGCCCTAGTTTCATCAGCTTTAAAATGAAGTCAGTACTGGCTAGTTTGTAAGGTGGCTAGAATTTTTTTTTTTTTTTTTAAGAAAAGATCTTACTATGTAGCCCTGACTACTCTGGAACTTGCTATGTAGACCAAGCTGGCTTTGAACTCCTGGAGATCCACCTGCTTCACACCTGACATGCTGGAGATTTTTGGAGGCAATGAAGATTGTACTTTTGAACCGAGTTTCTGGTCCATAGTGACTGGTACATACCTGAGAGGTGTTGCTGTTATATTGAGTGGTAGCAGATGTTTGTACTCCTGTAGAACCATGGGTGCTTGACTTTTAAAAATCAGTTTGTATCTTAGAACCTTCTGTGTGTGTGTGTGTGTGTGTGTGTGTGTGTGTGTGTGTGTGTATGCACATGTCAGAGGGAGACACCCAGAGTGTCTTTCTCCATCACTCTCTGCCCTAGATCCTTGAGACGTAGGATATAGCCTATATTGTCTTTCACTGAACCAGGAGCTTTCTGTTTTGGTTGGGCTGGCTGGCTGAGGGTAGACATATGTGGTCATGTCTGATCTTTTCTTAAAAAAAAAAAACCACACATGGGCTGGAGATGATGGCTCAGTAGTTATGAGCATTGCTGTTCTTGCGGAAGTTCTGGTTCAGTAACTGGCACCCACATAGAAGCCTACAACTGTCTGTAACACCAGTCCCAGCGGGGCCTCTCAAGGCACTGTATGCATGTGATTCACAGATACACATGCAGCCAAACACCCATACACATAAAATAAAAACCAAACCCCAAAAACCATGAGTACTAGAGATTTGAACTCGAGCCTTGAAGCTTGCAAAGCAGATACTATTAGCACTGGGCATCTCCCCAGCCCTACTCAGATGCTTCTTAACCCGTTTAGCTTAGGTATTGTCCATCCCCTTCTAGAAAACGACCAAGTAAACCCTGCCATTGGTTTAAGGAGGAGGGAAATAAACTAGTCTTATGCTTTGTGGTGGTGGAAAGTGTATACTTCAACTTAGACTATTACTGTGAACAGGCCCAGGATGTTCTGGTACAAGAGATGGAAGTGGTAAAACAAGGAATGAGCCACGGAGAACTCTCCAGTGAAGCTTACAACCAGGTGTGGGAAGAATGCTACAGTCAAGTTCTGTATCTTCCCGGTCAGAGCCGCTACACAAGAGCTAATCTTGCCAGCAAAAAGGACAGAATTGAATCCCTTGAAAAGAGACTTGAGGTTGGTATCCATTTATTTATACATTTGATATTATATTGTGATTGTGTGTATATGTGCATGATGTGTATGTGGGTGCTCATGCTGCAGTACATGTGGAAGTCAAAGGAAAGCTTTGTAGAGCAGTTCTCTCATTCCCTCTAAGTGGGGCTTGCACTGTGAGCCATTTCCACTGCCCTTAGTATCCTTTGAAAAGTCTCCCTGAGGTCTCCCTAAAGTGAAAGGGTGAGCAAGTAATACCTCTAGGGACTTCACTAAACTTGGCCCAGGCAGCTGATTGTTTTGGCCTTCTTGAAAACTTCACTGAGCACCCACCCGTCAGTCAGAACCTTTTACACAAGGAGAAAGAATTACCAAAGTGATGCTGCTCCCTCAAAACAGTCGAGGTCAATGAATCTCAGCAGTGGAGTTTGAGTCTTCGCCCAGGCAGCACGTTTACAGAACTTGAGAACATTTTTGTGCATCCTGACATCCAGAAGTTTGAGTTAGAGTAGGGCTGTTATGTAGACAGTGGCTTCTGTGATTTCCTATGTCTGTAAAGCATGAAGCCTAGTAACAGCAGTTCATGGCGTGTGCTTTCTTAATACAATGTGCATAGTTTGAATTCCAGAAGCTCTGTAGGTTGTGGTTCCAGGTTGACTTGTGGAGTCTTTTTTATCTTTTTGGTATTTTTCAGACAGGGTCTTACTGTGTAACTCTGACTGACCCTGGAACTTACTGTGTAGACCAGACTGCCTGAAACTCACCTGTCTCTGCCTCCCAAGTGCTGAATGAGATTAAAGGTGTGCACCACTACATCCAGTATGCCCTGTGAGTTCTTAATGGTGGTGGTCTTTAGGGATGTCTCTTGAGGCCAAGATGGGATGGGGGAGGAAAAAGGGGTTCTTTAGACCATTGGATGCAGAAAATGGCCTCAAATTTCCTCCGTTTTTCCTTTACAGAAAGCAAATTTGAGAGTATTTTTGTTGGGACCTCAATCTAGATCCAAAAATTACTTGGGGTGGTTGGGGCTGTGTGGGGCCAGAGAAATGAACAGGAAAAAGCAATATCTTTTTATATGAACATCTTAATTTAACCTTGACAGCCACAGGTATAAGACATCTATGGTCCTGCCTATGTGCCTGTTGAGTTAGGAAATTAGTCTTTCTAAAGTAATTCTTGCAATGCCAGGGCCGTCGAGTGCTGTAGTTTTATAGCTTCCAGCAGGTGGTACTGTTGCTCTGTTTAATTCATAGTTAAAAATTCTTGGAGACAGAACACGAGTAGTTAAATTGTAGGTTAGACTGTGTTGTGCAGGCTTCATTTCTTATAAATGGTAGTTAGTGTAATCCTGATCTAAGGCCAGCTTTGTAATTGATTGGTAGGCTGTTGGGAATGCTTCCTTGTAACGTTTATATATAAATACTTCAATCTCTCAGTTTGAAAATCTTCTCATTTTGAGGCGGGTAAACTCTTTCTGCTGCAAATGGCAAGGACATTTTGTGCTGTTTAAAATTTTTTCCCCTGAATCTCCTTTACTCTGCTGAGGTACTAACTTCCATGACAGCACATAAATGTCACAGAGTGAGTGGTGCTGTCAGGTACCGTCGTCCTTCCTTCTCTGTTGAGTCAGTCCTGTGAATTCCGAAGGGAAAGGACAGAAAGAGCCTCTGCTGTCCTTCTGTTGGAGATTTATCTGGGTCGTTGATGGGCATCATTAAAACACGTGGTTCCCTTTGTTCAGTTCAGTACCAGGAACTGAAATCTTCTGTTGAACTATTTCTGTTGAAGGATTGGTGATTTTGGAAGAATATTTATAAAGCAGTCTGAGTAATTCTTCTTTTACTCCTGGGTAACTTGGCTCATTGTTAACCCAGCTAGTTACTTTTAAGGAATACTTAATTAAATTCTTCAATTAGTAAATTCTTCTTATTCCAAAAGAGAGTTTATTAAATCTTCAGGGAAAAGCAACTCAGAGATCCAAATAAACAAAGCGTCTATCTTTGTTTCCTTCTGTAAAGTAATTCACAGCTAGATTCTCATAGCTTCTGAAGACAAAGTTGTACTGGTTTGAAATACATAAATATTTCATTTCAATTGTGTGGTGATTCTTTCATCATCTAAGTTGATTGCTAGTTATAAACATCATTCAGAGTTTGTTGTGGGAGGGAACTGCAATTAGATGGTGTAAACTAACTGCCAAACCTCCACTGAGGCTCAGGGCTTTCTGGGAAAGCACAGTGTGCCGTGCTGTTGTGTTGGACTTTTGAAGCCATGAGCTTTGGAAGAGTGAGTCCAAATTGTGGCTCCATCTTAAGCCCATCGGGCAAGAAGACATCAAGAGTTGTCGTGGCTAGTATTTCCTAAGTGTACTAAAAAATATGCTCTGAAGTAGTAGTTTTTGAGCCACACTCATGATTAATATTTGGAACTTAGCACTTAAATTAAAAAAAAAATACTTAAGATAACTTAAAACCAATAGAACCATTTCATTTGATACAGAATGTGGTTGAGTGTGTTGGTGTGCTGCAGGGCCTATTAAACACACACACTGTAGTTACAGATGAGAAGTGGGAGACTTCTGGATTGTAACTGAATACAGGGATTCCATTCTGCTTTGGAGGCAAAATTAACTAGAACCTTGTCAGACATTTGTTTGTAAAGGGGCAAGCAGAGAAGAGAGCTTAGGAAAGTTGTGCAAGCCTAGCTTACGGAGCCATCTTAGCGTGCAGCCGAAGTCTTGTGCCTGGGCTGTTAGAAGCTCCTGTGGGAGGTTAGAGCTTTTGCTGTTTCTAGTGATTTCCCCCGGAGTAACTGAGCGGCTTGGTTTCTGTTATGTGCATAACTCTTGGAAAACGAAGGATGGCTGTCGTCATTGTAGAAGAAATGTCACCAAATTGTTGAAATGCTTTCCCCTTACGTACGCACACATTTAATGACGATTAGCAGGTACTGCTGTGTTCAGTCATTGCTCTAGGCTGGACACAGCACGGACAAGACAGACAAGCGCGTCTGTGGGCTTCGTTTATTTGGAAAATGCTAGTAGAGGGCCTCATCTTTGGATGATGCCAGGTACTGAGTCATTTTTGTGTTTGGGAAGTGCAGAGAGAATCTGAAGTGTTCTAATTTGTTTCCACTTCAAGTGGAAATAGGAAATCATCTGAAGGCATAATTAGTTTGAGTGAAGCAATTTCCAGTAGGTATAGAAGTGAAATGAAAAGTCTGAATTTAGGCCCTGCCATTAAATTTAATAGTATTTGAGATCGTAGCTAAACTTCTGTATTGAGGAAGCTTGGCTGGAAAGTGGATTTTGTCATGTTAGCTATAAAAGTGGAAAGGCTTTTCTCAGAGGTAGAAACCAGGCCCAGTGGGGACACCGTTCCCCGTATGTTATTGGCGTAGTCAGTGTAGTCAAGAAATATTATGTAATGTTGACTTCTTGGAAATAAGTGGCTTAAAGAACACAGATAGCAATTTAAAGGCCTTCTTGGTATATTTGTGAAACTCTGCCAAGGACCCTGACTTTCCTGAGGCTTATATTTCAGCAGAATTGGCTGTACAGTGGATCCCATTTTTCAGTGCTTTTCATTATAAAGGCAGGTATTTTAACACAGGGGAAATGTACTTCATACTCCAGTGTAAAAACTGAAGGATTAAGTTGGTGGGCAGTGCTGGGTAGAGAAGTGTGTGCTGGAAATTCCTCTGTAGCTGTTTCTGTTCTGAGGCTGGGATGGCTGGAATAGGTGGCTTGAGGTACAGAGAAGCTCTTCAGTTCTTTGTGATTCTCTTTCCCATATTTAGCTGTTTGTCATGCCCCTTCAGGGCACGGGCAGAGTTCTCAGCTGTCTCTGGCAAGAACTCAGATCAGAGCTGGACAACTCGGGTCAGAGATGGAGCAGCACAGCCGTGGTATTTTAGTCCTCGGCATGAGTTGAGTTCCTTACAGGTTGTTTGTGTCTCTCCTCCTAACCTCTGCAGACTCACCATGTTCTGTGCTGCCCTACCAGGTGACTGCCTTGCTGTTAGTTTGCTCCATTGGAGTGCAGTCTGATGGCTGCTAAGTCTGATGGCTGCTGGCTGTAATCACTCGGACCTGCACGTCATCCGTAGAGGGAAGGGTCACTGGGAAACCTGCTGTTAGTGAGGAGTGTGGTACTGAGAGGAGAGGCACTCCTGACTGGTCTGCGAGTGTTGTGGTGACTGAACTGCATCCTTGCTGTGACGGGTCACTGAGTGATAGACTGGGCAGGGCTGCCGTCCGCTCTGTTTATTTTGGGTGTCTCTAAACCTGTTTTTATATAAGGTTATATTCTGAATTCATATTATATTCAGTTCTAGTCAGTGAGGGATGCTCTGAATGCCTCTGAACCTCACTGGAATGGACTTAAACGGCAGACAGTACTGGAGACCCAAGGAGAATATGTTTATTTTGGAATTACTTAAGCTTAGTAACCTTAACAAACTGAGTGAGCTTGAAAGTAACAATTACACTTTTATAAGTCCCATACAGCTCCCTTTGTAATGACCCGAGGAGACACTTACGGGTCCACTGATTCATCTCCTGGGGACCATCAGTTTTCCATTGGTCTCTGGCCAGTCTTTTTTAGACAGTTTCTCTTCTATGCACTCAAAAATAACATTTCTAGACGTTTTTCTAAAAATAATACCTGTGCTTTGTAGAAAATTTAAGAGAACTAGAAAAACTGCAGAAGAAAAGAAGCTTACTATTCACGAGCCTGCTCTCTCGATGCGGTCACCTCAGACTCTGTCCAGAACACACAGGAACACACATACACTTGCCTTGTTACATTTCAAAAATGGATTCAGTTTTATGGTGAGTGTGTGTATGTGTGCGCACACACGATTGTATATATATGTGTGTGTGTACCATGTGTGTGCCTCGGCCATGGAGGCTGGAAGAGGGTGTTGGATCCCCTGGAACTGGAGTTACAGATGGTTATGTGGGTGCTGGGAACCCAACCCGGGTCCTCTGCAAGAGCAGTAATGTCTCTCCAGCCACACCCACAACCTTTTGTGTATAAACTCAGTATGTAAGGGAAAGGAAAGTTTTAAAATTAAGTTAAAATGATCATGTGCCATGTTTTCCACCTAATAGTATGATAGTGCAAATAGGAATTTAAAAAAAAAAAAAAGAGGCCTGTGGTCACTTTCTCCCATTTAAACTCTACAGGAAAGTGTAAATTTTGTAAAATTTGGATAAGCACCAATTATGTTTACATTTGCTACCGCTTACAAAGTTGTGAAATGTAACCTTTTAATCCTGTGAACTATCTTGGAGGAAAGTATTTTCTATAGTTTTATAGCTTGTTTAGAATAAAAGAATTAGAAGTTTTTGTTTTTTTTTTTTTGGTTTTTTGAGATAGGGTTTCTCTGTGTAGCTTTGCGCCTTTCCTGGAGCTCACTTGGTAGCCCAGGCTGGCCTTGAACTCACAAAGATCCGCCTGGCTCTGCCTCCCGAGTGCTGGGATTAAAGGCGTGCGCCACCACCGCCCGGCTAGAAGTTTTAATAGCTTCATTCAGGCGTTGAAATCTTGTTATGTGGGGGACATACAAGTTCATGTCTTGTTTATGTGTCTGGAATGTGTTTTTTTTTTTTTTTTTTTTTAAGGGAGTTGTCTAGTGGCATAAAGCAACTCTCTCCCCCCGTTTGAATTTCTTCAGGAACGTTTGTATTTCAACCCAGGGAGGACATTTGGTGTGTTAGCAGCATTGTGTTCCAGTACAGGCCAGTAGAGGGAATGCTGAGGAAGCAGGCTAACAAGAGGGTAGCCTGTTGTTAGAGTCCACCTTTATGGTGGTGTTGGTCCTGGGCATTGACCTAACCTAGAGCCTTATGCGTGCTGCGTAGTCTCCAGCCTGCTGTTTACTCTGAGACAGGCTCTCACTGAGTTATAATCCTCTTCCTGCATAGGGACAGGCCTGCCTCCAGGTTTGTCATTCTAGGGAGCCGGAGTGGTGCTTTGTGTAGAGATGGATGCTCCCTGTTGCCGGGCACTTTCTCACAGGTGGAAGCCTGGCCCACCTGCACGGGTGATCCTAATTGGCTATACAAGATGCAAACCTCAAGGACAGACAATTATTTCATTGGGCTTTTCTCATCCTGAGTAGTTTGTGCATGTGCAGTTTCTGCAGTAGATCCAACAGACAGGCTGGGCAGCTGCCGAAAAGCCCGCCACCAGATGCACTGTAATGAACGAAAACGAACTTGACCTCATTGTTCTGAAGGTGGGGCATGAGGTTAAATAGTGAGGCGTAACTAGAGTGCTTCTCTCCTTGCCCTGCTGCATACTGGCTCAGTGCCCCCGTCCACAATGTTTAGAACCCCAAATGTTTTGGGTTGCAGAGTGTGGAGTCTCTGTTTGTACACAGTGAGAAGCCTTGGGATGGGAATTCTAAGTTTCTTATATCCTATGCAAATAGCCTGAAGGGAATTGTATTTTTTAAATGTTAAAATAATTTTGTGATCCGTCAAATAAGGTTAAATGTATCCAGGTAAATATCAGTGCTCAGAACATGTTAGAGTTTAGAACATTTTATATTTCTTATTTTCAGTTAGAAGATATTTATCTTTTAAAAATAATTGAATAGCACTAAAAACATTTGTTTACTTTGGTTTTCTGGGACAGTTTTTCTGTGTAACCCTGGCTGTCCTGGAACTCCCTCTGTATACCAGGCTGGTGGCAAACTGAAAGATTGGCCTGCCTCTGCCCCCCAAGTGCTGGTATTAAAGGCCAAGGTGTGTACCACCACTGCCTGGTCAGTGTGTATGTGTCAGTGTGTGCATACATGTATGGGTGCCCACAGAGGCCAGAAGAGAGTTGCAGGTGGATGTGAGCCCCCAGGTGGGTGCTGCGAACCAAATGCAGGTGCTCTGAAGCAGCAGCAGCAGCAAGAGCTTTTGAACTGGTGAGCCATCTCTAGCCCCCTTCAATAGCAGTTTTTGAAAGATGTTGATAAGTATAAGTGGCTTTTTTTTTTTTTTTTTAAATATAGTGAGTGTCTCACTGTGTAGCCCTGGCTGGCTTGGAGCATTCACTATGACCTTAAACTCATAGAGGTCAACTTGCTTCTGTGTGCTATCACATTTGGCAGTATAAGTGATCTTTAAGATGCAATGGTTTGAAAGCCTAGCCCCCTGCCCCTTTTAGAAGAACATCTGGTAAATCAGCTCTAGGAGGCTGTAGCATTTCCTTAAGCCAGTATTGTTCATTCAAAACAACTTTCATTAGGGCAGCTGCGGATGCCTAATTAAAAAAAATTAAGTTAGCATCTAGAGTAGAGGGCTTGATTATGACAGTTATATACACAAGTCAGTGTGCATGTTCTTGTTTGTCTCCCTGCTGTCTGCCCCTCCCCTGCTGTCTGCGCCTAGTCCTCTGCTTGCCTGTTTTCTAAAGGACTTCAGGTTATGGATCTGATAACAGCCTGGCTTCTGTACACCTGGCTTCTTGTACACCACCAGCCTTAACCTTCTGGCACTTCAGGTCTTGGAGTTGTTGAGGGCTGTCTTTTCTTTCTAGTGTGCTTAGCAGTCCTAGGCTGTGTCTTAGTGATACCTTCCTTCCCCATCTTAATAATTAGACAACTGGTGTCCAATAGCTAAAATTTAATATTAAAAGCTATCTTTCATTTTTTTTATGTCTGATGGCTGACTTTATATAGCTATATTTAGTTACTTAGTGACAATAATTTTTTTCTTGTGTTTCAATTTATTTTATCTGAACCTGTAGTTGAGCCAGAAGATTTTTATAAAGCTTGAGGTGAATGAAGTATAATTATTGGCAATAACTGGAAACTAACAACTTTGAAGTTTTAAAGTCTCTGGTGGTTTGGGAATAATAAACAGCTGAACTATATGAGTGAGGTAATTCCCAGAGACAGGGGACTCCGTGCTAAATGGACCACGATGGCTAATTAAATGGTTTCTGCACATAGGTATTAAACTGTTAACCAAACTGGAAATTGAATATCTATGGAGTGTGGTCAATGTAAAGCTAATTGAGATATCTTAACCAATGAAAATGTTAATTTGTATAACTAATTTTTAAGACACACCATATTAACTTGAAATTCTATGCTTTTAAGGGTTTTTGGGTGTGTATTGAAAGCCACATGTGAGTGAAGTCTAATGCGGGTATTAGATCGTGTTGAGTTACATACAGTACAGACCTTGATGCAGCTGTGGGATTCATTGCTCAGCTCCTGTGGAAGGAGGACTGTTGTGGGGGTGTGGCAGAGAAGACAGCTGGCACCAGTTCTCTGCTGATCCCAGCTGGATCCATTCTCCACCCTGGCTGCTTATTAGAACTTTCTGGGGACTTGGGAGACAGTGGTCTGAGATCACTGAATCAGGATCTGGGGCTGATCAGTTTGAAAAGCTTCACAAATAATTATAAGTTTAGCCGTGGTCGAAACCACTAGTTTAAGAAGACAGTCTCTTGATGTGGGCGAGAGTAAGTGTAACATACTGTCTCTCTCCTTGATTGCAGTGAGTCGAAGTTGGGAGGAGTTTAACATTTTTTACCGGGCGGTGGTGGTGGCGGCGGCGGCGTCGCACGCCTTTAATCTCAGCACTCAGGAGGCAGAGCGAGGAGGATCTCTGTGAGTTTGAGGCCAGCCTGGGCTACAGAGTGAGTTCCAGGATAGCCAGGGCTACATAGAGAAACCCTGTCTCGAAAAACGAAACCAAAACAAAAATTTTTTAAAAAAATTTATTTTTAATTCTGTGTGTGGGTATGTGTACTTGAGTGCAGGTGCCCACAGGGGCCAGAAGCATTGGGTAACCCAGAGCTGGTACTTAAGAGGAGGTTGTGAGCTGTGTGACTTGGGTGCTGGGTCCTTTGCTTCAGGTCCATAAGGATAGTTTTATTTTTCTCCATACCACTTCTCTAGAACCTAGATCCAGAAGTTCTGTTTTGTGTTTCAGGGAGAGGGGGGAGTTCTGCTTATACCCGGACAGACCAATGGTGAGGATTATTTCTCACTCGGAAATAACCTTTTCACTGATAGGGCACTCTTTGTGGTGTAAATCACACAGCTCAGGCAGCTTCCTTAGGGTAAACAGACTGCTGTTTGTCCTGTGCTCCCAGAGCTGTGCAGATGGCACTACAGTTAGTTACCTTTGGGACATTTTCCTCACCCCAGGAAGAAACTCTGTACCCATGGCAGTCACTCCCTTTTCTTAAGCTGGGCAGCTGTAGACAGCACTGGTTGCTTTTCATGCTGTAGATTGGTCCATTCTTGATACTTTAAGGAAGTGAAACCATGTAGTGTGTTGGCATTTTTGACTGGCTGCTTTTACTAAACATTGAGTTCTGCAAGTTCACTGAGTTGTAGCATGTGCTAGTACTTCCCTGCTTTTTATGGCTGGGTGCTGCTCCATAGTGTAGGTAATAGCTCATTTTGTTTACCCATACACAGTGGGTGGGTGGTGGGGTTATGAGTAGTGTTGTGAACATGGTGTATATGTTTTTGCCATGGCATATCTTCACTTGGGTATATTTTGGGAAGAAAATTACTGGCTCAGAGTACTCAAGAATTCATCACCTTGTTTGAACTTCATGGTTAGAAAACCTTTTCATCAAGTCAAAGAGTACCAAGACTCCATGTTCTGATAACACTGCCCCGTAGAACAGAGGTCCAGTGTATGTCATTTGATATGGTGGTTTGCAGAAGGCACATTACCACCTAAAAGTAGCACAACTGCTCTCTGCTTTTGTCCTCAAGACGTCTACATTGTCTTCTGTTGAAGTTGGAATGTAAAGATTTTCAGGTCTTTCCCTCATTCCTTTAGTGATTAGAGAGGAGTGAAATGGTTGGGCTCTCCATATCTATAAAACAATCATTGTAATCAGAGCTCACAGTTGTTGATTGCTTATTCTGTGCAGGTTATGGGTGCCTGAGGGTTTTTATGTACAGTCTCAACCACTTGAAGTTTCACAGTTGACTGTCAGCAGTGACTGCCATCTTACTGCTGACGGGGAAATGGAGGCAGAGGTTAGCTGGCCTGCCCCATCAGAACAGCTGGTGGCATGGTGGGCAGTCCAGTGGTTCTTAGCCTGCTCACGCTGCCTGCCGCACCAGTACTTGTCCTCCTGGCAGATGTGTCCTGCTGTGGAGCTGACTTGATTGACTGCGAGAGGAAAGCCAGGAGCACAGCAGCAGTTGTCGGGGGCTCAAGTCAGTTGCAGAAGCATGAAAGCTTGAGCTGTCTACAGTGTGGAAAGAATGGCGGGTTTAAAGGAGCGTTATTTAAAGTCATTTTAGCTCCGTTTTAGGTTCCAAGGCACATACATGCAGTACTCTTTCCCCTACCCGGTAGCTTACTTGACTCTGACTTCCAGTAAAGTAAGAGGGAGATGGGTGGGTATAAAAATACTTTTCCAGTGGGCCTTTTATACAGGAGTGGAATGTTGTTCAGTATAAAAGGGGAACGGATGTGTGATTCGGAAGTGAATTTTGAGATGTGAAAGAAGATGGCTAGGTGGCAGTCTAGAATGATCACAGAAGTCATTGCACAAGGTAGACAGCAGTTACCCACGCTCCAGAGGTCGAACCTGCTTTGGGATTGAACTGTGGGTGAAGGTACGGACATTTGGATGTAAGGTAACCCCTTGCTGAGGCCAGTTTTGTGTTCTGTATTCTATCGGTGAAGTGAGAGGGGCCCCGGTGCTTTGTTACTGAGTCCTGTTAGCTAGTAATCTGCTTTCCTCCTGTGTAGTGATGTGATTCTCCACTCCCTCCCCAACTCCCCAGATAAACAGGGGTCACATGACAACAGAAGCCAAGAGAGCCGCAAAGATGGAAAAGAAGATGAAAATTTTACTTGGCGGTTACCAGTCTCGTGCTATGGGGCTCATGAAACAGTTGAATGACTTATGGGACCAAATTGAACAGGCTCACTTGGAGCTACGCACTTTTGAAGAACTCAAGAAACATGAAGACTCTGCTATTCCCCGGAGGCTAGAGGTAAGAGCATGTGCTGCCTCACTGCTCAGAAGGGAGAGCTGTGGAGAGCTTACTCACTCAGACTTCCCTTTTTCCTCGCTCGAGCAGGTTGTCTCTGAAGTTGGTCCTGGTGAGAAGTGGGTTTCTGACTCTCTAATCTAGATCCACCTATGTGTAGTTAGTAACAAGCAAATGATTGCTGCTGGGAAGACTTTGCTCGTTCTGTTTTGTTTTCAAGCATAATGAGTAAATCTGTGACCGGTTCCCCTGAGACTTAATGGCTTGCCATCGATGTGGCTCTGGGGAAGCGAAGGCAGCTTCTCTAGTTTGTGATTGAAGATGCCGAGAGCCTAGCTGCTCAGTCCAGAACATCAGATCCTTTGGCCCCGTTGGGTGTAGATTTAACTCACTCGTGTGCACTCTAGGCCCTGCCCAGCTTCGGGCAGTCAGGGCTGTTTGCAGTGTGTTGTGAGTATTGAGAAGACTGCAGTGGCTTCGTTATTGAGATAGCAGCAGAGCAAAGAATGGCGCGGTATTGTTTTATAGCAGATATAGACTGTTTGTCTGGGAACTGTATCCTTCCCGAGAACCGGGAGTTAAACAGCTGTTTGTAAGATGGACTTAGGTTTGAAGTCACTGGATTATTTTTCTCTCTTTAAGTGTCTGAAAGAAGATGTGCAGCGGCAACAGGATCGAGAGAAAGAGCTTCAGCAGAGGTACGCAGATCTGATGATGGAGAAAGAGACTTTACAGGCAAAGTTCTGAAGCCCAGCTGATGCTCGCCACAGAAGAACTAGTTGCTGGTTTCATACTCTGCAAGGCTGAAACTGACGTTTCTCTTCATTGACAAATTCACCCAGCACCTGTGGTTTTCAGTTGTTTGTTTTGAATGATACCGATCTTGCGCGTTCCGTGTTACAGACTTGGACTCCAGGATAATGAGGGTTTAAATTACCCAGACGCTCATTCTTTGCCAGTGTCACATTCGCAAAATTTCGTAGTTTAGGCCTTTAATTTAAAAAGCCTGACTTAAAATACTGCCTGTGAGTAAACCCTTGAATAAAAAGAACATGTGAAAAACAGAGTGGAGCCTTTTGCTTGAAGTAATTAGAAGCTTAGGGTGCCCACAAGCCTCCAGCCATATTCACTGTGTGCCACACTTAATGAGCACCTCTGGGTAAGCTGTATGACATGGACTCGGTGTAAGTGTAAGTCCTTAGGAGGCAGTCCATGTGGTGGTTTCTCTACACCGGCAGGATGGACATGCTTGTTAAAACCTAACAGTTTTTCCCAACTATCATGTTAGGGAGTGTTTCTTCTCTGCCAGTTACTGACATGAAAATTTGTGGATTATAACTTGAAAGATTTGCTTTTTTTTGACTTGTAATATTTTACATGAATTTTTAAAAGACATTTTAAAGATTAATTTTCAACAAGGCCATCAAGCTTTATTTAAAGCTTTGCATTTAGCTTAATATGTCATTTCCGTAAGTTTGGAACTTAGAGGATGGGTAGATGTAGGGAGACCTAACTTTAATAATTCCTATAAGGAGACTTAGTAGCAGACTCTACAGGCTGTTGACCCCAACACTGGCAACAATAAACAAAAAACCAGCAACCAAACACGAGAGTGTAGGCCAACAGCGTGTGACTTGGCAGAAATGTTTGCCTAACCGTAGACTATTAGGGACTAGAGGGAGAAGGAAGCATTCGTTCGTTGGTTCATTGATTCATTCACCAGGATTTATTGAGTAAATAGTCCTGTGCCAGAGCCTTGGCGCTAGAGCAAGGGATAAAACAGGCTCTGTCCTGTTTTCATGAGAATGACAGATACTTTTGCTTTTTTAAGACAAGGTCTCGCTCTGTATCCCCGGCTGGTCTAGAACTTACTCTGTAGTCCTGATTGGTTTGGAATGTGAAGTATCCTCCTGCCTCACCTCCTGAGTGCTGGGATTACAGACGTGAGCTGCCATGCACCCTGTGACAGATGGTTAAAATCAGGTGTTGGAGATGAGTGTTTGTTAGAGCAGAGCTCTTGCTGCGACGTCAGTTAGGAGAGACAGATGTGCACAGGGAAAGAAGTGTCATGAAGTTTAGATTCTCTGAGGAAACTGAGGAAGGCTGACACAGGTGTGATTAAAGAGCTTCTTTAGAGGTGAAACTCGAGAGTCAACTTGGTCGCCATTTTAGAAAGGCAGGGCCTTGTGAGGTCCAGGGAAAGGAGTCCTGCCATAGTGGATTGCCAGCCCCA
The DNA here is from genome assembly GCF_949786415.1 of Peromyscus eremicus. NCBI lineage: Eukaryota > Metazoa > Chordata > Mammalia > Rodentia > Cricetidae > Peromyscus > Peromyscus eremicus. The sequence continues at coordinate 58,867,229 of NC_081432.1, read as the reverse complement.
TGCTGCCACCGTGTATTGGGGGAGCAAAAAGGAAAGTGGCTTGAGTGTCAGGAATGGCATTAATGCAGGGCCTGACCATATGGACCCATGAGGGAGGAAATTGGAAATATTTAAGTATTAGAAGCCATGAGAATAAGCAGAGGGATGACAGGTCAGCTGTGGGTTTGATTCATTGCTGTGGCCATATTGTGAACTGTCTCACCTGGATGGGGGTCAGGAAGCCACCACAGGAGCCAGATGCAGTAATCCAGACATGCTAGGAAGCTGCCTGGCTCAGGACTGGGGATGCAGATCCACAGCGGACTTGACAGTTAGGCTCTGTAGGATTAGACCAGGAGTCCAGAGTTGGTGGTATCTAGTCATGTAGTGTGTTCTCTCTCTCTCTCTCTCTCTCTCTCTCTCTCTCTCTCTCTCTCTCTCTCTCTGTTCGTTCTCTGTGTAACAACAGCCTTGGCAACTCGCTGAGGTCTAACTGACAGAGATCTCCTGCCTCTGCCTCCCTAGTGCTGAGGTTAAAGGTGTACATCACCATGCCTGGCTGTGATTTGGTTTTGAGCACAGTTAGATTACGTGTGTGCTTAAATGATCACTATAGTATCTTCAGTGTTTTATCAGAGGTTTGTTTTTTGTTTTTTTCAAAACAGGGTTTCTGTGTAGCCCTGGCTGTCTTGGAACTCGCTCTGTAGACCAGGCTGACTTCAAACTCAGAGACCCACCTGCCTCTGCTTCCTGAGTGCTGGGATCAAAGATGTGCACCACTATTGCTTAGTGCTTATTTTTTTTTTTAGGAAATATTTGATACTATCTTTGAATAGTGATACTATTTTAATTTTTTTGCATGTTTTGTTGACTCAGATGTCTAGAACAATGTTAAGTGATAATGGCAGACAGTCTTGTTCTGTTTCTGGTTTTAATGGGGATGTCTACTGTTTCCCATTTAAGTTGGCTGGTTTGACATAGGCACTGTATAGAGAGGTAGCCTCTCTCTGGTCTTAGCTTTTTAGAAGGTTGAGTTAGGAAGAAGGTTGTGGAGTCTTGTCGGGCAGAGCTCTTGAGTTTCTGTTAAGATAGCCTTGCCATAGCTGGGCAGTGGTGACGGGATCTCTGAGTTTTAGGGCTACAGAGCATGTTCCAGGACAGCCAGGGCTATGCAGAGAAACTCTTCAGAAAACCAAACCAAACAACAACAAAGATGGCCTTGGCGTTTTCTCACGCTGTGTGGTGTTGACTCTGATAGATCAATATGAAACCACCTCTCTACTCTTGGAATCAGCTAGATTCGTAGAAAACAAAGAGTCATAGTTCATTTGTGTTTTATGTAGACTTGAAGTACATGGGGCTAAATTGTCCCTCTATTAATAAAGATTCACTGTCCTTAAAATTTGGATGAGTGCACCTACTTAGAGCCTAAAAGAATCACAGCTTACCTTTTTTTCCTGCAGAAAATGGTGTTTTGGTTTATTGTGGCTTTGTTTTAAAATATATTTCTCATTTAATGTTACTTTATTTTCTGGTTTTTGTTTGTTTGTTTGTTTCCCCTCTTAACACTGGGAGTATGGGGTTCCTTTTGTTTGTGTGAAGTGCTGTGGTGAAGGCTTTGGGTTTTCTCTGAACAGTGTGAACATGCTGGCCATTTTCATGTGCTGTCACCTTGTTTTCTAGGTAGCTTATCACTGTTTCAGAAATTGGTTCAACAGTTAAGGATATTTAAATATTTCTGTGTGGCTAGCTTTAAAAATATTTTGCTATTTTGTTACTTATACGATTTTACATTGTGTAAAGAAAATATGGCTTATGTAGTAGTTTTTGTTTATTTAGAATGTATTAAGATTTTGAGGCCTAGAATCTTTGAGCGGTGTTTTGTGGATGCTTTATTTAAAACGTTTTTTCATTATTTGTGTGCATGTCTGTGCGTGCGTGCGTGCGTGTGTGTGCATGTGTGTGCCCATGCACAGCACGTGTATGAAGGTCAGAGGACAGCTTGTGAGAGTTGCTTCTTTCCTTTCACCACTTGGGTTCTGGGAATCGAACTCAGGGCTTCAGGCTTGGCAGCAAGTGCCTTTAACCTGCTGAGCCATCTTACTGGCCCCTGTGGATTCAGTTTACATGTGGTGAGTGAACATGAGATTTCTCAGTTAAATTATCCAAATTTAATTTAATCTTTGAAAGATTATACACTTAGTGGTGCAATTGTAAGATCTATTGTAGTTATTTCTGTTTGTCTAGCTAGAGCTTGTGCTGTGTGTATCTTGATACTGCTCTGTGGATTATCTTTTTGCTTTGAGTTTGGCTTCGATAGTGGAGTATTTCTCATGTTTATGATGGCTTGTCTGATCGTCTGTCCTCTTTACATCTGACTTTGACATAGCATTTCAGTTTCTTCTGAGGATTGACTTCACTCTGTCCCTTGTCCGGTTCCCTCCCTTTTGCTTTTCTACCCTCTAATCCTTTGGAGGTTCAAGAAACCCTGTGTTCAAGGAGGTCAGAGTGCTTTGCCACGCTCCCTCCTTCCCTCCCTCCCTCCCTCCCTCCCTCCCTCCCTCCCTCTCTCCCTCCCTCCCAAGAAAAGAAGAGCCCTGGCTGACTGGGACCCTGCCCAGACACAGACTTTCCACCATTGCTTCACCTAACCCTGCTTCTCTAGAAAAGCTGCTTTTTTTGTTTTGTTTTGATTCCTTTAGGGTAGGGATTTGAGATGGGAGTCTGTCTCCTTGAGGTTTGTTCTTTCTTCTCCCAACTTTTGTTCCCCAAGATGGAGATGGGCGGCGTGAGCACCTCACTCAAAGGACGGTTTCTCAAGTAGGGTTGTCTCTGTTGTCTGTTGAGAACCTGTGCGGTTTACTTGGGTCTGATCTGTTGGCTCTGTTCATTTCTTAAGTAGGGTTGTCTGTGTTGTGTGTTGAGAACCTGTGCGGTTTACTTGGGTCTGATCTGTTGGCTCTGTTCATTGCCCACAGGTCCTCTAAAACTGTCTGTGCCTTCTCCCCAGCCTCTCTGTTCCTTAAAGGAGCTGTAATTTCCCGGCTTTAATTTCCTTGTGATTTAGGAAACAATGCATCCTTTTAAACTTCTCAAGTATTTACAGCATTAATCAGTGTTTGGAATCCCCTGAGGACATGGGAACCACAGTGGGAATTTGGAGACCTGTCAGTGGGAAGAGTTACTAATAGTTAACTTCTAGGGAGGGCAAAGCCAGTTCTGAAGATTGCTGCACTAGCAGGATGGACTGTGGGAGGGTACCCAGGAAGGACAGGCTTGGAGGAGCCGCCTCCCTACCCCCATACATTGAAACTCACATCTCACTGGAGAGGGTAGGCAGATGGAGGAGCCTGCCTGGCTGCTGATGGTATTTGATGCCTGTTGGGAGACCTGCAGAATTCTGAAGGGCATGTGCCTTCCTTCAATGCAGAAAAGGCTGTATGTGGACAGTGATTTGGTTGACTGTGAGAAGAGGTGCTAGAACAGGAGAAATGCTCCACTAGCAGTGTTCCTCTGTGCCTGACAGGTAGATCTCCCCGGTGCTGTGGCGTGAATGCATTTCCTAAAGTTAAGGTTTGCAGATGAAATTGCTATTGCAACAGTGCTGATTGGCCTTTAAGCTCTGCCTTCATGCACAAATTCATGCTGTTACCAAGTGTGGGGGGCCAGCTCCTACATTTATTTACCCCAGGGACTCTTGAGGAGTGAGGGATAAGAGATTTAGATAGAAATATAGAGCAGAGAGATAGACAGAAACACAGGATAGGCTCGGGAGGGCCTGGGTCAAAACCCACCAGCCCCTTCTGTCTCTTCTCAAGGGCTTTTAAAGGAATGCCAAGGGGTGGAGCAAAAGACCTCCCTGTAGCACAGCCAAGTGCAGACCATGCCAAACACGTGGTAGTCACACACATGGTCAAGCCATCCTCTAATGCAGCCCTGCTGTGTAAAGCAAGCTCGGATCTCAATAGGAAACCTTTGTGGGCTCCCACAACCAAGGAAGTGATAAGAATGGGCTCAGGATAAGAATGGGTTTATCCCCCTTATGTGCATGTGCTCTCTGGACCTTTGATCTCTTGCTATGAGATGGCCAGCAAGGTCTGTGCCCCTGGAGGTAGCCATTTGACCTACCTTCAGGCCTTCAGAACTGTAGGAAATGATTTTTTTTTCTTTGTCAATTACCCAGTCTTGGGTAGCTGTTGCAGCTCCATGGAACAGAGAGATCTTTTGCAAAGTAGGAGTGCTTCTGAGTTAGGCCCCAGAGACCAAGCAGAGCAAAAGGGTGACTGTGAAGATGACATGGTACCCAGAGATGATGATCCCCTTAATGAGATCTACAGTCACCTGGGAGATGAGCCTCTAGGGGGGGGTTATCTTGATTAGGTTAATTGAGATACAGAGACCCTCCCACTGCGGGTGGCACCATTCCCTGGACAGGGATCCTGTGTAGTGATATTTTATTTGTGCTCTAACAAATAAAGCTTGCCTGGGGATCAGAGGACAAAGCCAGTCACTATTAAACATAGAGGTCAGGCAGTGGTAGCCCATGCCTTTAATCCTAGCATTCTGGGAGACAGAGATTCATCTGGATCTCTGTGAGTTCAAGGGCACACTGGAAACAGAGCCAGGCGTGGTGGCACACACCTTTAATCCCAGCACTAGTTAACCATAGAGGTCTGGAGGTCTGTACAGACAGACAGGAAGTGGCAGAGCTGGGTAGAAAGAGGAAGTGATGTAGCTGGGTGGAGAGAGGAAGTAAGATGGCAGAGCACAGAAAGGTATATATAAGGCGTGAGTATACAGGAAGCAGCTCTCTTGGGCTGAGGATTTCCTAGCAATAAGAACTTATGGCTGGCTTTCATCCCAGTATCTGGCTCCGGGTTTTTTTTTTTTTAATCAATAAGACTGTTTAGCAGTTTGTGTCACAATCCTGGAGTGTGTAAGAGGGAGGAAAGACTGAAGATAATTTGTCTCCTGACTGGCTGCCATCCGCCCAGCTGCTGCCAGGCCCAGCTGCTGTAACTTACCCCGTCACAATGGACTGAGACCTGGACTGTGAGCCCACTTCAAGTGTAGTAGTTTGAAAGAAAATGGCCCTCAGAGAGAGTGGCACTATTAGGAGGTGTGGCCTTGTTGGAGGTAGTGTGTCGCTGTGGCGTGGGCTTTGGGGTCTCTCAAGCTTCACTCAGTGTAAGTCAGTTGACTTCCTGCTGCCTCTGAGTCAAGATGTAGGACTCAGTTCCAGCACCACGTCTGCCTGCCACCACCGTGCTCCCCGCCATGATAATGGACCTAACCTGAAGCTGTAGGAGCCACCCCAACTAAATGTTTCCTTTACAAGAGTTGCCTTGGCCATAGAGTCTTTTCATAGCAACAAAAACCCAAACTAAGACAGAGCCCTTTCTTCCTTCGGTGGCTTTCATCAGAGCTCTGTGTCACAGCAGCAGAAGTGACTGACACCCTTGTCACTTACCAGTGTTTGAGAAGCCACGTCAGAAGTTTTAAGAGTATGGCGATTACCTGAATCGATTTTAATTCCCTAGTGTTTGGATTCAAGTGTTTAATGTCTGCCCAGCCTCTCGGGTTGGGATTGCTTGTTATTTGGACCCTTCCTGCAGCTCGATATTATTTCTTCACGTTTTCTTTACTACATGTTAACAGATGAGGCCGAGGAAGGGAGTTCAGGCAGGGCTGAGGAGATAGCTCAGCGGTTCTAGCCTTGACCCTGGTTTGGGGGAAGGGTGGATGCAAAGTTCATTTTATGAAATCTATAAAATGTGTATATTTTACCAAGTCCAATTCTGTGAAAATGATAGAATAGTTTTGAATATTGTCTTTTTTTCTCACTCTGTATAGAAGCAGCAGCCACAGCCTTGTGGATAACAACTGCGGCATAACTACACGACACGAACTTTTTTTTTTTGGTTTTTTGAGACAGGGTTTCTCTGTGTAGCTTTGCGCCTTTCCTGGAACTCGCTTTGGAGACCAGGCTGGCCTCGAACTCACAGAGATCCGCCTGCCTCTGCCTCCCGAGTACTGGGATTAAAGGCGTGCGCCACCACCGCCCGGCGAACTTTAAAATATAAACATAATGTAATATAAATGCCAAGACCTGCATGTCACTCGTGTCAGCGTAGGGAAGGCAGGCAGGGTAGCAGTGCCCTGAGTGGCAGCCTGAAGACCACAGGACCCCAGAGTAGCCAGCAGGTAGGTGCTCATGGTCACGTGGCTAAAAACACGGGGTTTTGCCCCCTCTAGCAGTGGGCGAGAAGAGAGTTGAAGACAGGCTATCAATGTCCCTTGGTGGAATGGCTTTGTCAGGGAGGCTTAACTGTTTTAAAGGTCCTCTTGGGTCATAAGGGGAGATTCCCCCCCCCCCCCCTTTGAGGAAAGATACAGTAACAGCTTACTAATAGGTGGGATTAAAGTGACTGACTGTAACATGTTGGTTTACTGTATAGAGTAGTGCTGTCCAGCCAGCTGATAGAGCTGCTGGCCGCTTGAGCAGGGCTACTTCCAATGGAAATGCACTGTTAACTGTCAAATACTGGAGTTTGGAGACGTGGTGTGAAAAAGGATCCTTTGATCTTGCTAGGCCGAATAAGCAGGTTCACCAGTTTCTTTCCCCTTTTGTGGGTAGTAGTACATTTTAAAATGATGTTTGTGGCTTATATTCTGTATCTACCGTACTCTACACTATGGTAATATTTTGTTACTGAGTTCTGATTGCATGATGGTTTGAGAATAGTCCTTATGTGATTTAACATGATTTCAATTCTTTTGATTTTTAAAAAAATTTTATCTTAAATTTTATGTGTATAGGTGTTTTGCCTACATGTATGTACTGTGTCCTATGCGCAAACAGTACATATGGAGGCCAGAAGAGGTGTCTGATCCTCTGGACCTGGAGTTATAGATGGTTCTGAGCTGCTGTGTGGGTACTGGGAATTGAACCTGGGTCCTCTGGGAAGAGCAGCAAGTTCCTTTTAACCACTGAGCCTTCTTTCTAGCCTCCTGGGTTTTAATTTTCTTTTTATTTGAGAAAAGCTCTCCAGGCTGGACCAGAAGTTATTATGTAGCCCAGGTTTCTGTCTTAACCCATGACAGTCCTCTTGTCTCATACTCCTGAGTTCTTCAATGCTTTAAATACTTCAGGGCTTTAAATGATCAAAACTTGCATGGTCTGGTATATGGTCTTGGTAACACAGTCCACTTGGAAATAATGCCTCTTTTGTAGGCTTCAGTGTTTTCTAAATGGAATAAGGTTGAAGTCAAATTGATGGGTAGAATTTGAGCTTTATGGCAATTGGCTTTTCCTGTCCATTTATTCTGTAAGTTGCCGAGAGACTATTATGTATTTGCACATGCTTAGTTCTGTCAGGGTTTCTCAGATATCACGAAGTTTCAAGTCTGTATATACAACCGGGCGGTGGTGGTGCACACCTTTAATCCCAGCGCTTGGGAGGCAGAGGCAGGTGGATCTTTGTGAGTTCGAGGCCAGCCTGGTCTACAAAGCAAGTTCCAGGACAGCCAGGACTGTTAACACAGAGAAACTTTGTCTTGAAAACAACAATCCCCCCCCCCCCAAAAAAAAACCCAAAACCAAAACAAAACAAAACAAAAACTAAACAAAGTCTATATATACAGCACCGACTATATAGGAATTGCCCCCCAGCCATTATGTAGCTGGTGCATTCTTTGTTCTGAAGCCGTCTTCATTTATATTGTGATTAGCATTTGTCCAGTGTAGCTCTTCCGTTCTCCTAACTTCTCACCTCTCTGTGGTGTAGTGCTTTTTAAAGATGTGGGGTTGGGGCCTTGGGACCATGCGCCTGACACTCTCTTTTCAGATGAGTGCATTTCCCAACCCTTCTCTGTGAAGCTTCTAGTTCCAATAGAGGATGATTAACGTAGAGACCCACAACTGGCCAAGGTGCAGAGAAAGAATGCCAAACGCCCAGCACTAAATGGAACGTACACACTGCGGCCCCTCCCCTCGAGGTCCGGGGATCATTGCGGAAGAGGGGCCAGAAAGAGAGCCAGAGGCAGTGGCTCGCCCCAAGGAAGAGCCTTCCAGACAGCAGGGCAGCTGCACCTAGGAGCGCACAGTGGTTGCAGAAGCACGCACAAGATTGTGCAAGCCACACCAGATCGAACCCCAGCACGGAGGTGGGAGTTGACCCAAGTCCTACCCAACCATGGAGCCATGGGAAATTAATTGGTAGCTGCTTTATGAAGGAGCATAGGTTGTTTTTTTGTTTTTTGTTTTTTTCCTGAGAGTGTAGCCCCTGGTAGGTTGACTACTCTAGTGGAAGAGGGCACATCCAAGAATGTTTGGACAGCACAAATCCGTCTTGATGGGTAAAAAAAAAAGGGAGGGGGGAAAAAAGGATACAAAGTTGGGTAGATAGGGAAAGGGGTGGATCTGGAGCTGGGAAGAATTGGGGGGGGGAGTGAATGTCAAAATACATTGTATGAAACTCAAAGAATTAATACTTTTTTTTTTTAAGATTTAAAAGTTCTAAAAGTTTTTTAAGTTGGAGTTGGCTTAGATATGTAACAGACTGTTTGATGTCCTACAGGCAGGCCACTGAAGTTTGTTTGTTCCTTAAAAAATACTCATTTTCTTTTCTTCTTCATTCTATGTACATTCCATTGAAGGTTTTTGAGTTTTGGATTTTTTTTTTTATTGTTGAAGACAGTGTGGGTCTTTTTTATGTAGTTCTAGTTGGCCTGGAACTCACTATGTAGACCAGGCTGGCCTTGAACTTACAGAGATCCTCCTTCCTCTGCTTCCCAAGTACTGGGGTTAAAGTTATATCCCACTACATGGCTCTTTGTAGTTTTTCAAGTTCCCTGGTTCTCCCTGTAAGGTGTCTTTTTTTTTTTTTTTCTTTTCTTGGTGTAGCCCCAGCTATCTTGGAACTCACTCTGTAGACCAGGCTGGCCTCGAACTCGGAGATTGCCTGCCTCTGCCTCCCAAATGTTGGGATTAAAGGTTGCTGAGCATTGTTCTGACTCCCAGTCATGTTTTCCACTCACATCAACTCCCTTACAAAGCATATGGCACTGTGAATGTCATCCCTTAGCTGTGGCTTTCTTCACTCTTTTTTTCTTTTTGTTGTTGTTGTTGTTTTTTCAAGACAGAGTTTCTCTGTGTAACAGTCCTGGCTGCTGGCTGTCCTAGAACTCATTTGTAGACCAGGCTGGCCTCAAGCTCAAGAGATCCACCTGCCTCTGCATCCCAAGTGCTAGGATTAAAGGTGTGCACCACCACTGCCCAGCCTCCTAACCTCCTTTTCTTACTTTCCCCTTGTCTGTTTCTGAAGCGGTTCACTTTGAGTAAGTGGTAGAAGTAGCCAGCTGGATTTCGGTTTGATTTATTCATTTTTCTGAACTGGTATGCACCACAGATAGGAAACCCTAACCCTGATACAATGAAGTGTCGTTTGCAGGTGAAGTGATGGATATATCTCAGTGGGGAAGGTTCGCCCGAAGGAAGTTAGTATTCAAGAGCAGTGGCATTGGTAAAGGAGTCATTGACATACTTGAGAGATAAGGCCAAGGTGACCAGTGTGGGGAGTTAGTTAGGGACAGGCAGAATTGAGCTTGCCATCTTGGTGTCTACAGCATGGGAAACACAGAAGACTGTAAATTGGAGGTGTGTGTGCTTCTTGTACTTGGAAGTTGTGGTGGTTTGAATAAGAATGGCCTTCATAGGCTCATAGATTTGAATGCTTGATCACCAGGGAGTGGCACTGTTTGAAAGGATTAGGAGGTGTGGTCTTGTTGGGTAGGTGTGGCCTTGGTGGAGGAAATGTGTGTGTGTGTGTGTGTATGCGCGCGTGCGCGCTTTGAGGTTTTTAGAAGCCCGAGAAAGCCTCAGTGACTGTCTCTCTTCCTGTCACTGTGGATCTGGATGTAGAACTTTCAGCTTCTCTAGCACCGTTTTTGCCTGCATACCACCGTGTTTCCTGCCGTGGTGGTAATGGACTCTGAAACTGTGAGCAAGCCCCTATTAAATGCTTATTCATAGGAGTTGCTGTGGTCATGGTCTCTTCACAGCAACAGAACACTGACTAAGACAGAAGTCCTTCCGGGTTTCTGTCCTGTTATATTTGTGTAGTTGGAATTTTGTTTGGGCTGCCAACTGGCCCCCAAATAAAGACACAGAGACTTAGTAATTGTGAAGCCTTAGCTTAGGCTTGTCCCACTAGCTCTTTTAACTTAATCTAACCTGTTTCTGTTAATCTACATTTTGCCTCAGAGCTTTTTAACCTTTCTTTCATTTTGTATGTCCTACCTTTCTGCTTCTTCCATGTCTGGCTGGCTGGCCCTTGGCTTTTCCCTGGTGTCTCTTTTTCTTTTCCCCAAACCTAAATTTCTCCTCCTACTTACTCTTCCTGCCCAGAAGTTCTGCCTATATCTTCTCCCTCACTATTGGCTGTTCAGCTTTTTATTAGTCAGGTTTCTTTAGGCAGGCAAGCTAAAAGAGCAACACATCTTTACATAATTAAACAAATGCAGCACATCTTTACATAGTTAAACAAATACTCCACATCATTTCCCCCTTTTTGTCTAAGTAAAAAGAAAAGTTTTAGCTTTAAATAGTAAGACTTTATATAATAAGAACAATTATCAAGTAAGAATTGCATTTACAATATCCAGTCCATTTGCATTTGGCAAATTCAGAGAAAATACTCCATTATCTATCCTATCTTGGTGAGTCCAAAGTTGTGAACCTAATTTACTTTCTATCCTAACTTGTATTACCAACCCAAAATTATCTTTTTAGACCTCAGAAAACTTTTTTTTTACATAAACAATTTAAGCTTTTATGTTTCTCAATCGTATAAACTTTACATCTTTTCTATACGTTTCTTTTCTGACTTTGGTAACAAGGAAAACTATAACTATCTCATCTTCAATACCATCAGAGACCTGAGAAGGCTATAATATTACCTGAGTAAACAGGAAGTGCAGAGCAAGCAACTTCCAAAACTATAGAAATGACAAAGACATTTGGCTGCCTAGATGGTCACCCAAGTTTCCTCCGCAGTGTTGGGGTATCCATCTTACAGGCTTAGAATATCTGACAGACTTTTTTGTGAAGCAGGAGTTTTGAAGGACTGTCCCACCTTGTCTTGGCAGTTGCCTTCTTTTGTGTCCTGCTTGTCCAGTTTGTACAGTATACTGTCAGCACTTGAGGCAAGGGCAGTTTCTTGGCCAAATGGCTAGTTCTGCCACATTGAAAGCAAACTCCATATGGATGTTCTTTGATGCCCACCATCCCTTTATGGAGTAGTTGGTGCTGCCAGGAGCAGATGTGTCTCACTGTCATGAAAAGCCTCAGATTATTAAAACATCTTAAATGCCATATTCTTTAGATCTCTGAAGCATTCGAAGATCACTTATCTATCTAAAATATATGTTTAACCTTGAAAACATACCTAGTACAAGACTGCAAGTTTGATTGTTGTAGATGACTAACTACTAACCTGCATTTCTTAATTAACCAAAACAGTTTGTATTAATAGCTTTCAAGGACTAAACTTTATATTCTTTTTTTTTTTTTTGGTTTTTTGAGACAGGGTTTCTCTGTGTAGCTTTGCGCCTTTTCCTGGATCTTGCTCTGTAGACCAGGCTGGCCTCGAACTCACAAAGATCCACCTACCTCTGCCTCCCGAGTGCTGGGATTAAAGGCGTGCGCCACCACCGCCCGGCATTTATATTCATTTTTAAATGAGCTGCATAGATACAGTACCTTAAATAAGAGTAGAAACATATAACTGTATAACAAAAATAACCTTAAATTTGTATCAATATACAAAAATCCATACCAATATAAAATAATTGAGATGAATAGTTGTCTTTTTATCCTGTATTTCTATATCCCCACTAAATGATGACAAACATCCATAGCCCACCAAATGACCAAAAACTATCCACCCCCAACTCTTGGGAATGTGGGTGTTGTGTTCTCTAGACTGCTTTCTGTTGTCTAAGGTTGGCAGCATCCCCAGGCGACCCTGAGAAAATTAAGATAATGGTCAAGTCCTGGAAAACTTGTAATATTTGTTGTCCAGTCTCAGAACTGTTCCCATGCAGAGGGATCAGTATGCACGCATCTTATAGATTTTCTTGGTTTATTTCTTTATGTCTGTAGTCAAGATTTTCAGGAGGTCTTCCCCAATCAAACCTGATCTGTATTAACCTTGAAGGAATCCACCATTTGCCTTTCCTGTGGAAACAAAAGCATAACCTCTCCCCCAGCATTATGTTTTCTGAATTCCACTTTAAAGTTAAGACATCCCTAAAGTATCTAGGCTGTTCCTTTTACAATCCCGTGTCTCTCAGAAGCTACATTTGCTCATTAGCATTCAAAAAGTTCAAAGTCAACTCAACACCATACAGGATCCAGACTCACTGTGTATTTCCCATCTTTATGTGGCTTTCCCCTTTATATTACTTTACTCTTTCTTCAAAGACTTACCATTTTTAAACTTTATTTTTTCCTATGACTGTCTATACCCATTTTCTTTTTTTTAAGCGCCTACAAACATTTTTAAACACACTGTAACCTGTTCAGAGGTATTTTTCAGTCTGGACCTGCTTTACTGTGTACCTGTAGTGTTCTCTGTGTGAGCCAAACCTTAAACTCGCCGTGTGGCTTTGTACTGGCTCCACCCCGCTTGGTCTGTGGGAGCTCAGCTTTATGACCCTTGGGCCTGGCAGAGAGCTGTGTTTAACTGGAAGCTGCATTTAACTGGGAGCTACATTTAACTGCTCCAGCTCTAGGAAGTTGGTGCCCACACTGTGGCAGGCGTTTTTACTTAGCTTGTTTCTATTTAACGTGCTGGCTGCTCAGGTGCTCGCTGTGCAGCAGCAGAATTGTGCCTGGTAGCACTAGGCTACCAGGAAGCCATGTATTTTTTTTCTATTTTTCTTTTCTTTCCAGCTTTCTCGGGCCCTGTGTAGAAATACATGACCCATGTTGGGCACCGAATGTAGTTGGAATTTTCTTTGGGCTGCCAACCAGCTCCCAAATAAAGACATGGAGACTTGTTATTAATTATAATGCTCGTCCTTAGCTTAGGCTTGTCCCACTAGCTCTTTTAACTTAATTTGACCTGTTTCTATCCATCTATGATTTGCCTTGGGGCTTTTTACCTTTTTCTATTCTGTATGTCCTACTTACCTGCCTTTTCCCTGTCTATCTGGCTGACCCCTGGCATCTCCCTGGAGTCTCTTTTTCTTCTCTCTTGAGCCTAAATTTCTCCTCCTACTTATTCTCCCTGTCTGTAAGTTCCACCTATATCTCCTCTCTTGCTTAAATTGGCCATTCAGCTTTTTAGGCAGGCAAGGTAAAACAGCAACACATCTTTACATAGTTAAACAGATGCAACACATCTTTGCATAGTTAAACAAATATTCCATAACATGTTTGGGTGGGTTCTGGCCACTTCCTGGAGATCAGCTCACTAGTTGCAGTGGGAGAGTTTGTTAAGCAATGTGCATACTTTGGAGGAGACAGGTTTCCAGATGCTCATTTCAAGAAAGTCGAGCTCTCTACATGCTGAGGTGGATCTGAGATTCTGTGTAGAGGCCACCACTTGCCCTATGTGACTGTTCTGTGGATTGAGGGCTTCCAGGCTCTGCTCCAACCCAGCTGCAGCTAGTGGCTCCATCCACACCCTCTCCCCCTAGTGTCTGCATAGGCAGAAGAGGGTGTCAGATCCCCTGAGTCACAAGTGGTTATGAGGTGCCTATTGTGGGTTCAGGGAATCAAACTGGTCTTCTGTAAGAGCATCAAGTGTTCTTCACTGCAGAGTCATCCCTCCAGCCCTAGAGCCTCATTTTAACACAAGTCCACGTGAGTGTGCATATGTGATATGCGTATTAAAATCTGGGAAATGTTGTCGGGCCTCACCCAGAAGCTGCAGCATATGTGAAAATGAAGTATGTGTTTGTTCTGGTTGTCCCTCACATCTGATTGATACTCTCTTCCCTGTGGTGGCCTTCCTGCTCCTGCTCGGCCCTTTCTTCAGTCACTCCCATGAACAATTTGTCCTTTCTTTGGAAGCAGAGAAAAAAGCCTTCTGCAAATATGCCCAGCAGCTCACGGGCAGAGGCGATAACTTACTCAAACCAACGTGATACTTATTTAATTTCCCTGCGTCATCCACTCCAAAGCATTTTTAAAAAAGTCATTCCTGAAACCTTTGGATAGGCCATTTGTTGGCCTGTAAGACCTTCTCCCCAGAGAGGCTGGTAATTATACCTGAAATGAGAAAGCTCTGTTATTAGAAATAATATTTGGCCTTGGAAAACTAGATAAGTTGGGTGGAAGAGGCCTGAAAGCAGGGGACAAGCTATGTCCGCAGTCCCCACTACTGTGCTTTGACAAAGGTGAAGAGACCCGGTGGGAAAGACAGGTCCGGGAAGCTGCTGGCTCTTTGGGAAATGTGCTCTCCAACAGGGTAGCCGCCAGCTATGTGCAGCTTAAAGGGGCATCTAAATTTAAGTAGCGTCCAATGTTTAGTTTCCCCAGTCACCCTGGCTGCCTCTCTACCATCACAGAAAGTTCTGCTGGGTTGTGTCTGGGAAGTCATTTGGTGGGCACGTTCCTGGTGTGGTGACAGAATTCCTGAAACGACTTCAGACCAGAAGGGATTTATTTCCGCTCGTCGTTTCTCAAGTTTAGTCCATAATCCTTGGTTCTGTGGCTTACTGGCCTGCGGTGAGGCAGCATGTCACGGAGGCTGCAGAAGCATGTGGCGGAAGCAAGGAGAGAAAGGGGAGGACACAGTGCCCAAGGACGTACCCCCAGGTACCCACTTCCAAGGCCCCATTTTCTGAGGTTTCCAGAACCTTCCCCAGATAGTACCTGTTGCAGCATATTTGATCACACTGTGAACCCTGAGATTGCGTTATTTAAATTGACCATTGGTCAAGAGGTGGGGCAAGCAACCAGGGGAAGTCAGGAGGAGGGAGAGGAGGAGGAGGGGGAGGAGGAGGGAGGAGGAGGAGGGAGAAGGGACATGGGTTGGAGGAGTTTGGTTTCAAATGGTGGAGGAGAGCCCTCTTTCTGGGACATTGGCAGAGAAGGAAGATCAGCTGGCTGCTTTCTCTGCCTCTCTGAGCAGCGGCAGAGGTGGAGGCAGTGTGGTGGTAGTGAGGTTGATGGCTTCCCAGCTGCAGCCTCAGCAGTGAGGCGGCAGTTGTGGATGGATGTCTAGTCAGCAGCTGAGGCAGAAGCAGGTCCAGGTCCTACTGCTGTGCTGCAGATAAAACAAACACCCTTATCTGGGGACCAAGCTTCCAATATTATATTCACACCGGGTTGTGATACAGGCACAGATTATTTTCTCAGTTGAGGCTTCCTCTTCTCCAATGACTTTAGTTTGTGTCAAGTTGACATAAAACTATGCTTATATAGCTCCTTGTGTTATATGAAGAAGGGTTTACACAGAGAAAATGTGCATATAGTTTCTTCCTGAAAGTCAGCGCACAAGTTCCTAGTAGTTTTCCTCTGTGTCAAGAGGAGATAGGTCTTCACCTGTCCATGCACTGGTCAACAGGAGAAAGGTCTTCATCTGTCCAGGCTCTGGACAAAAGAGAAAGATCTTCATCTGTCCATGCACTGGCCAACAGGAGAAAGGTCTTCATCTGTCCATGCACTGGTCAACAGGAGATAGATCTTTAGCTGTCCATGCACTGGTCAACAGGAGAAAGGTCTTCATCTGTCCATGCATTGGTCAACAGGAGAAAGGTCTTCATCTGTCCATGTACTGGTCAACAAGAGATAGATCTTCAGCTGTCCATGCACTGGTCAACAGGAGAAAGGTCTTCATCTGTCCATGCATTGGTCAACAGGAGAAAGGTCTTCATCTGTCCATGCACTGGTCAACAGGAGATAGGTCTTCAGCTGTCCATGCACTGGTCAACAGGAGAAAGGTCTTCATCTGTCCATGCATTGGTCAACAGGAGAAAGGTCTTCATCTGTCCATGCATTGGTCAACAGGAGAAAGGTCTTCATCTGTCCATGCACTGGTCAACAGGAGATAGATCTTCATCTGTCCATGCACTGGTCAATAGGAGATAGGTCTTCAGCTGTCCATGCACTGGTCAACAGGAGAAAGGTCTTCATCTGTCCATGCATTGGTCAACAGGAGAAAGATCTTCATCTGTCCATGCACTGATCAACAGGAGATAGATCTTCAGCTGTCCATACACTGGTCAACAGGAGATAGGTCTTCATCTGTCCATGCACTGTTCAGCGCTGTAGGTGCCAGTCTGTGTGCTGGTGAGTGTCCTGGCACTGACTAATGTTTTTTGCATTGGTCTTTGAAAGTGTATTCCAACATGCTTCAACCTCAGTTGACCTCTTGTCCCGTAGCTACTGTGCCAACGCAGGGACAATTGAGGAAGAGGTTAGGACAATCCAGTGCAGTTGAGCTCTGTGTCTAACACCACAAGGTCTCAGGATTGTATCTGATTTGCCGCCACTGTCTGGGAACATCCAGGTTTCTGTTAGAGTCCAGTGTCCTCTTGTGATGACTAATCTGGGTTGTTGACCACATCTGGAATGGACTAAAACCCAAGCTGCTGGCCACTCCTGCAAGGGATTTTCTCCAGCAGATTATTAGAGTCCTTGAAGCAGCAAGACCCACCCTGAATCTGCTGCCTTCTGCTGCAGCCACTTAAAAGGACACGGAAGAAGTAAGCGTTTGCTGCCTGCCTGCTTCCCTACTCTTCCTGGCAAATTCATCTGTCCTGTTGCTGTGGTTGGTATTAAATCCATCTTCTTCAGGATGCCAACAGAGACTGAAGACCAGCAGCTCTCCAGGAACATCTAGGACTCCAGCACCAGAGAGAGACTGCCTCATGAACAACTGCTAGATTCTTAGCTTCCTCCTTTCCGCAGGAGACAGCCATTTTTGGATTACTTGGACCATATCCTTAAGCCAGTCTAATAAATTCCCTTTTAATATACATATTCATCCATCAGGACTGTTCCTGTTGAGGATGGCTAATATATCTCACACCATTTTTTAAAAATAAATAGATAAACACTATATATTATATATATACACACACATACATACACACACACACATATATACACCTTTTTTTTTCTTTTCTTAGTTTCTCAAGACAGGATTTCTCTGTGTACCCACCGCAGCTGTCCTGGAACTCACTTTGTAGACCAGGCTGGCCTCAAACTCTGCCTCTGTCTCCCCAGAGCTGGGATTATAGGTGTGCACCACTACCACCCAGTCTTCTTGCACTATTTTAAGCCAGCCCTGGAAATGAAACCTGGACACTTCCACAAAGCCCATTGAGAGAGAGAGAGAGAGACAGACAGACAGACAGACAGACACACACACACAGATTGTTTACTTGTCCAGAAGCCCGTGGGGAGGTCATTGACTTTCCTCATTCCCCAGTTGAAACTGTGAGGGGTTAGCACGCTGATCCTGATTTCTCTACTGTATCTTCAGATGTACAGTCGGATGCAAATAACCACATTACTGAGCTGCAAAGGGCACTGGGTTGTCTGTTCAGTGAAGACAGGGCAGCAGATTCTGCCTAACCTGCCAACGTAGGGTGTATGTGAAGCCCTTAAGGAACACTCTGAGTAACTCTGTAGCTACTATCAGTCTATAGATGTGCCAACAAGGGAAAGTCCACATGGCACTGTTAGTGAAGCTTGGGAGGAGCCCAAATGTCCACCAGTGAGTTACGCTCCGCAGCAGCCACAGATGACGGGACACCGTGGCCCTCCACCTCAGGGCCTGCTCCAGCTGCTGTGCTCTGTGTCCTCTAGCCAGGCCCTCTCCACTGCCTTCCTGTCCCTCATGCCCCTGGCCTACCCATAGCCACATCTAAAGAAAGCTGTGTGAGCCAAGCACAGTAGCACACTTGATTGGGAGGCTGAGGCGGGAGGATTGCCATGAGTTTGAGGCCATTCTGGACTCTAATATGAGACCGTGATCTCAACAAACAAACAAAAACAAAACAACAAGAATGAACAAATAACCTGTGAGTATAAGTTCTGGCCCACGTGTTTGGAAAAGGGAGGTGTTGCCTGTCCCCCTCCCCCCACCTCCCCCCACCCCGCCTCCGCCCCTTCTTTCAGCTACACCAAGGACGCCATGAAGTCAGTTCGGAGAGGGCTTAGTCACATAGCTGACTCCTGACACTTGCCACACATCTCCATTTGGACAGAAAGTTCATAACTCTGCAAAGTCATGCAGGCCTGGGAGCAGTGCATGCTCCAGACTCTGTGGGAGTCTTCCAGGTTTGAGCATTTGTCTCAAACCCTCACAGCACAGTGACAGCTATGAAGAAGAACTAGCTGGGCCCAGGGGTGGTGGAACATGCCTGGAATCCCAACACTCAGGAGGCAGAGGCAGGAGGATCAAGAGTTTCAGGCTAGCCTGGCTACATAGTGAGACTATCACACTCAGACACATTTTCATAACAGTGCACTTTTTTCAAACAATTATTTTCAATTGCTATTATCTTGCCCTTAAAATCTCCTTTTATTGTCTTTTTAACCTTCCTGCATCACACCACACACAGTAACAAATTCCAGTGGTTTTAAAAACTGAACATGAGAAACAAGCCTTGAAACCATTAGAAAAAAATAGCAAACTATTTTTAAGATCTCAGGCAGAGAGATGTTCTTAAAAGAGGTCACCACTCTGCACCCCTTGACCACAAAGGACAAGGGTGGTCTGTTTGATTTCATTTTCAGAATGGCAAAAGGTAGCACCTGAAAAATGAAAGGCAAATGGCCTTGTAGAAAAAAGGTGAACAGGAAGTTTGCAGAGGAGCAAATCTCAGTGGCTAAGGCACACAGGGAAAGATGATCAGTCACATCAGTCATTGGGGAAATAAAAATTAAAACAAGCTGGATGTGGTAATTCTAGCACTTGGGAGGCTCAAGCAGGAGGATCACTATGGGCTAGAGAGGCCACAGTGAGTTCAAGACAGCCTAGGCTACAAAATGAAACTCTGAGAAACCAGCCACCAATCATCCATCCATCCATCCATCCATCCATCCATCCATCCATCCATCCAACCAACCAACCAACCAATCAACCAACCAGTCAACCAACCAACCAGTCAACCAACCAACCAACCAACCAACCAATCAACCAGTCAACCAACCAGTCAACCCACCAACCAACTAACCAGTCAATCAGCCAACCAATCAGGTGGCCACCAACCATTCAGCCATTCAGCCAGCCAGGCAACCAGGTAGCCAAGCAAGCAAGCAACCAATCAACCACCCAAAATTAGCAAAACAACACTGAGATGTTATTTTTATTTGCCAGACAGAACGGAAATGTAACAATACCAAGTACCAACGGCACAAAAGGGAAAAGGTGGACATGTACATGGCTGATGGTCATCCACCAGAGTTCTGTGAAATGGGAGGTGCTGATATCTTGTGACCAACAGCTCTGTTCCCATCTTTCCTCCCTAAAGCAACTCTTCAGCTTGTGTGTAGGAGTGCTCCGTGTTGGAAAGAGGCTGAGTGTCCATCGGGAGGGGAAGGCTGAATAAGATGTGGGTGAGTGTCAAAAGAATCCTCTCTGCAGCAATTAGAAAGTACTGCTGAGCCGGGTGTCAGGGGCACACACCTTTAACCCCAGCATTCAAGAGGCAGAGGCAGGAGGATCTCTGAGTTCAAGGCCAGCCTGGTCTACCGAGTGAGTTCTAGAACTGCCAGTGCTACACAGAGAAACCTTGTCTAAAAAAAAAAAAAATGCCACTGAAAAAGAAAAGAATGCAGAATGACACATTTAATAAGATAATTAAAAATCCTCACTCATCGGTGACACTTTCTTGTTAGTTGGGTGGGACTGGAATTGTTCTTCTAACAGTTAATTGAGATGATAATGAAGTTACCCCGTCACTTCTTTTTCTCTTCTCCCCTGTCCTCCCTAAGGACATCTTTATCCTCTCTCATGTGCTCCTTTCTACTTTATGATCTATACACAGACACACACAGATACACTACACTACACTATACTACACACATGCACACAGACATAGAAACACAGACACATACAGACACATACACAGACATACACAGATACACTACACTACACTATACTACACACATGCACACAGACACAGAAACACAGACACATACAGACACATACACAGACATACACAAATATACACACAGGCACACACACAGACACACAGAGAAGCACACACACACAATACACACAGACACACAGAAATCCAGACATACACACACACACACACACACACACACACAAACACAGGTTTACTTCCAGACAGAGATATACGCAAAACCACACAGAAGCAAAGACACCCATACACATATGAAAATTAAAGTCTAGGATCCGTGTGTGAGAGAAAACTTGCAGAATTTGTCTTTCTGTGTCTGGGATACTTTGCTTAAGAATGATTTCTATCTGGGCGGTGGTGGCGCACGCCTTTAATCCCAGCACTTGGGAGGCAGAGGCAGGCGGATCTCTGTGAGTTCAAGGCCAGCCTGGGCTACAGAGTGAGTTCCAGGACAGGCTCCAAAGCTACACAGAGAAACCCTGTCTCCAAAAACCAAAAACCAAAAACCAAAAAAAAAAAAAAAAAGCATGATTTCTAGGGGAGGGAGAGATGGCTCATCTGTTAAGAGCACTGGCTGCTCTCCTAGAGGACCCAAGTTCAAGTCACAGCACCCACATGACAGCTCGCAACCATCTGTGATGCGATCTGCTCTGCCCTTTTCTGGCATGCAAGCCTATATGCAGACAGAGCACTTATACATAAACAAATGAAAAACATTTTTTTTTTAAAAGAATAATTTCCAGGTCCTTCCATTTTCCTGCAGATGTCATGATTTCACTTCTTCTTATGGCTGGATGAAATCCCATTGTGTGTTCCTTTATCTGCTTGCTGGCTGACAGGCATCTAGGCCGCTTCTGCTTCTGGGGCACCGTGAACAGTACAGCAGCATGGTAAACCACATAGTCTGGAAGTAACCAATGATTAAAATATATTCTCCTTTATCCTCTAAGTCACAGTACACGTGGTCCATCAAGCAAATCTTACCGTTTCCAAGTTCTGTGCTAAGTTTTAGGAATTTTCAGGTGAGCCTTGTCTGTTGTATCTGACTCTAGCCAGGTAGTCCTCCACATGCTCTATTTTGAATTTTAAAATTCCTCAGAGAAAATGGGGATTAGCCAAAATATTTTTGAAAGACTTAACAGTATGACATTTTATTATTTTATTATATTTATTTAATTTTATTAATTGATTGATTAATTATATATTTTATTTTTTGGATATGGGGACTAGCTACATAATTCAGATTGACTTCAGATTCACAATTCTTCTGCCTCAGCCTCTCAAGTTCTGGGTTCCCTGTGCCTGGCTCTGTGGCATTTGGGAAAAACCAAAACATAATAGCAAAAAGCCTTCTAAGGTGTTATTTACCATTAAAAACTTTAAAAAATGATTTATTTATTCTTATTTATGTTGTATATGTGTGTGCAGGTTCCCGCTGAAGCCAGTGGGTGTTGGACGCCCTGGAACTGTAGTTACAGAGTTGTGAGCCGACATGTGGGTGCTGGGAACTGAACCCGGGTCCTCCCGTCTCTCCAGTCCTCTCCCTCCCTCTCTCTCTCTCTCTCTCTCTCTCTCTCTCTCTCTCTCTCTCTCTCTCTCTCTCTCTCTCTCTCTGATCTAAACCTGCTTTCCCTAATGCCTTGGGCTTCCTTACTCTTTCTCTGAAGCTTCTTTCTTCCATCCCTGCCAAGCGCCGCACCATCTTGGCTCAAATAGCCTGGCCAGTTCTCTTCTTTTTCTTCTCCATCTTCCTCCTTTGGACTACAAACACCAAGAGAGAACCTGAATTCCCCAAGTAACACACTGACTCTGTGAGACACCCCAGAATCTCTGCTAATGAGTGCACCATGTGTCAGCGAGAAGCAGGGGCCCTGCCACCACAGCTGCTGTGTGTCAGGAGTTTGCAAACATCACCTTTCCCAACCACCCAGCAGCCTCCGCTTCTCTCTCGGCTCAGACCAGGAGGTGGTAGTTTAGGCTTTGGGAAGGTGCAGGCCCTGGGTTCCCAGAACTGGAGGGTCTGGCAAGGCTGGGTTTGAATGCACTAGGGCTCTCCTCCAGGCAAGCACCCCTTCTGGCCTGGGGGTTGGCCCTGGCCCTGGAGCCCACCCGGGAGCCAGCCAACGGGCCCTGGCTGCCGTGGGTGGTGGAGGCAGGGCTCCCTGGTCCCACTGCCTTTCTGTGGCTTGAACAGGAAAGAGACAAAGGTTCCATTTTAGGGCTGAGGAAAAGCATTTGAGGTATTTCCATGGGAAGTGGCAGCCAACAAAAGCCGTGCTGGGTGGTGCTCTGGTTAATTGCAGGAAGGCAGGCAGGCCTCTAGGATATTACCTTTCTCGGCTGGAAAGTGTTTCTTTGGAAAACGTTTTGGTTCAGCCTAGGCCTCCTAAGTTTTAGCAGATCTGCTAGTTCATAACTATGAAGAGAGTCACCAAGTTGGTCCTCAGGGACTGGGAGGGAGGGAGGTGGAGGCAGCGTGGGGCTTGAACAAACCACCCAGATGACAGCGCTCTGCTACATGATGGCTGCAAAACACTGGATTAGATTTCCCAGCCCATGGAAAGTCCTAAAGGGGGCTGCTCCCCCGAGGCCTGACTCCCCCAGATGGAAACAGACTCTGCGGTGACCCTCAAGGAAACCTCTCCTGCCCCTGCCATGGGGAGAGGGCAGGAAATGAAGTCAGCTCTCTTCTTAAACTTTTTTCCCCCTTTTTAATAATGAAAAAAGAAAAGAAAAAGCATTTACGAAGTTATGAATGCCAGGGTGTTAGGCTCGACGCATTGCTTTCCCAGGTGATTTACTGAATGTTTGCTATTCGAAGCGCGGGTGGGTGAGGTGACTGAGGCCACCACCTGAGAAGGGCCTTCACCTGGCTTACATCTCAGGTCACCCTGCCTAGGAGGAGATCAGTTTGTTGTGACCACAAGCCCTGACCATGTCTTCTATGCCTGCATGAGGTGTGTGTGTGTGTGTGTGTGTGTGTGTGTGTGTGTACGTGCATGTGAAGACCCAAGGTCACACAGGCATCTTCCTCCATTACTCTTCACCTTACTGCTTTGGAGCAAGGTCTCTTATTGAACTGGGGGGGGGGGGGCGCGGGGGACAGACGGACGGACGGACGACACATGCCGACAAGCCCCAGAGATCTGCTTGTCTCCACCTTCCCAGCTCTGAGCTCATATGTGTCCACGGTGTGCTCAGGTCTTTCACACGGGTTCTGGAGACTGACCCAGGTCCTCCCTCGTGCTTCCCCAGCAAGGACTTTACCGACGGCCCTCCTCTGTGTCTTCAGCTTTTCACGCTGGGGATGGAACTCAAGCCTCCTCCTATGTGCTAGGCAAGTGCTCTGCCATTCAGCCACAGCACTAATTCTGGGGCAAGGCTTCTTGAAGGAGGTGAGAACAAGCATCTAGACCACTGATCCCTGCATGGGGTTTTTCCCACAGATCTGCTCCCTAAACAGAACACTACCGTTGCTGAGGGGGATTTCCATCGGGCTGTTAGACATGTGGACACACAAATGTATGAGTAAAAACCCAGTGTCGCCCCTTTCTCCCAGGACCCCCTGCCCCCAACATGAACACTGTCACAGTTGAGGTCCTTGGGATCTGTCCTTAGAATCCTCAAATCCCTACTCTGCCTGGGCCACCCCAGTTTCTGATCCTGCCTCTGTGCCCCAAAGCTGTCTCCCTCACGGCTGCCCTATGTGGCTGGGAAGTGCCACTGAGACATTTGTCCCTCTTCCTGGATCCCTTTCTCCTGGGCCAGCAGCTAGCCATGGCCTTCTGCTGGGGTCCCCGCTCCTGTTAGTGACCATTTACTGTTCAGGGCTGGTTTCCTTCACTTCAACCCTATAAAGTATGGGCAGCTGGCTTCCAGGGAGGCAGCTGACAGCCTCTAGGCACATCCCACCATGCCCATAAGCTGCAAAAATACTGGGTTCTGGAGGGAAAAAATTCTATCTGATTGAAGCAGAGGAAAATGACAGTTCTTTGTATGAAGTTTTGTGGCATCTGTTTTGGGGGTTCTATGAGCTTCCTGAAAAAATTAGAGGAGAAGGCTCCCACTAGTAGTCTGGAGCAGTGGCCACACATCCTTGCCTCTCTGAGGGTGCAGAGACCTACTGTGTGCGCATCCACAGTCGCAGGGCTGCCCAGTGGTCCCTCCAGGAGCCTCCTCAGGGCTGCCACGCCTACGGCCAGCAGGGGTCGCTGCTGCCCAGCACAAGGCACCCAGGCTGGGGACCATGGTGCCCAGAAGGCAGACCTCTCCAAATACCTTGGGAAGTTTTCCTTTCCAACAGATTAGAAAACCTGCCCACTCTGCACTTCTGAATAAGTGAACGAGCGAACCCCTTTCCTTGTCTCCCTAAAAAGACCCCATGGAGGTCTGCAGGGCTGCAACCTCACAGAGTGAGCTGTAGAGAAGGCTCCCAGCCAGGGAGAGAGAGAGAGAGAGAGAGAGAGAGAGAGAGAGAGAGAGAGAGAGAGAGAGAGTGTGTGTCTCGAGAGTCACTAAGCAAGTTGTCCAACACACCGTGGGGAAGGAAGAGCTGAGATTTGGATCCAGGACACTGTGTGTCCTTGGACTGACACTGAGCATGGAGTTCAAAGTGAAGAGACACACCAGGCCCCAGATTCTGTAAAATCAGCCCTGGGCACTGGGTGAGCTGCCCAAGCAGAGTGTGTGTTTAGGGTGTGTGTCAAGCATGTCAGGCCGGCATGGTGTTCCTGATTTCAGGACAGCTGACAGATTCCTCAGCAAGTCCCTTCAATCAGGATCAGTGATGCTTTCATCAAGATGGATGGTCAATGTGCCCATGTGGTCTGGGCAGGGCCACTATTGCTTTCACAGGTGGCAATTAAAGAAAAATGCCCTGTCTGGATGGGCACAGCTCTGCAAAGGATCCTCGCTCCCACTGACCTCCTTAGTGTGGCCCATTTACGTAGTGCATCATCTGTACAGCGGTTCAGGGTGTTTTTGCCAACAGTCTCCCCTTTCTATAAAGGATCCATAAGCTTTGGGGGAGGATTGATCAGAACGGAGGTGAGCTGGAGACACCCCGACCTGGCTGATACTTTCCCCAGCCAGTCTACTCTGAAAGGAGCGCTCAGTACCCGTGGAGAGCACGCAGACATGCTACTCAGAAGGACAAGGACAAGGGAAGGCCCAGGGTGAAGGAACATACTCACCCTTGCACAAGTGTGTTAAACCCTTGAGGCAGATGGACAGTGATGGCTGTGCAGACCACAGGGGACAGGGAAGTGGGGCTGAGGGAGAGGCCTGGCTTCTCGTACTTCAGGCCCAGGCCAGAATGAGCCAGGCCCGAGCGCAAAAGTAGCTGCAGAGGCCAGGTGTGGAGGTGACTCCTTCCCCTCACAGGCTTTCCTGGAGGTTTATTCTCATGCTACATCAGTGTTCTTTCTGGAAACTTCCATCAGAAATTCTGAGCTGGGAGCTGGAGAGATGGCTCAGCGGTTTAAGAGCACTCGCTGTTCTTCCAGAGGACCCGGGTTCCATCCCTAGCACCCATGTGGCAGCTCATAACTGCCTGTAACTCCCGTTCCAGGGGACCGGACACTCTCACACATGCAGGCAAAACATGAATGTACATGAAATAAAAATAAATAAATTGTATGTATTAGAAAAAGAAGTTTTGAACTGTCCTCTGTCCATTGTCCCAGCTCCTGTTTGGAGTCCTGGAACCCGAAGTGAAAGTCACAGCTGATGGGAGCCTTAAGCCTAAGTGGCCCTTGACACACATGCCGCCATATTTGGGCTGCTCTCTTCTTAGTCTTAACAGTGAAAACCATAGGTCATCACTGTTGATCATTTTCTAGATCTAGACCTTGCTTAAGTCTCCATAGCACCAGAACCTCTTCCCACAGATACCAGAACCTCTTCTCAGAAATCAGGTGACGGCACTGCAGTTAGGCAAGAATAGATAGATAATCCCCATAGCAACATTCCCTGTTGGCCGAACAACCCATGATTAAAGTCCCCTCCCTGCTTGCACCCCCCTTCCCCCCCCCCACCTATATATGCCTTAAGAGGAAAATAAAAATTTGGAGCTTGATCAGACATCTCTCTTGCTCTCATTCTTTGTGTCTCTTGTCCCTCTCATTCACTGGCCCTCCCTTGAAGACCCCGCTGGCCGGGGCACACAGCTCCATACAGTGCTGAGAGGACTCTCGGACCCAGGGCTATGACAGCGAGGCTTGGAAGGAGCAAGCCCCTCAATGGGTGTGTGTGGCCTGGGAGGGTGCTGGTCTTGCACGGGGTCTTTACATCTCTGCTGTGTGCTCAAGTTGATCCTAACCCGGGCCTGGGCCAAGCTTTCCATCCTTCCTAAGTGCCCCCCACTTGCAGGAGGGCACAGCAGCCGCCAGCCAGGGACTTTGGGTGTAGGTTACTGGCTCTCTTTGACTTGGCGGGTGGGTCATCTCAAAGACCAAATTCTGCTCTACCCACATACCAAAGCACGGCCCTCAGCCTGACCAAGGGCTGGAGTCTTCTCCTCTGAAGTCCAGCTTTTTTCAGAAGGTGCTGGAAAGGCTGGGAAGGGCTGATCAGGCAGGGAGGGCAGTGTACAGACAGTGTCCCAGGGGTGTCACCCTGCACTGGGCTGTCCACAGGGAGGGCAGTGTACAGACAATGTCCTGGGGGGGTGGTCACCCCACACTGGGCTGTCCACAGGGAGGGCAGTGTACAGACAATGTCCTGGCGGGGGGTGGATAGTGGTCACCCCACACTGGGCTCTCTGCAGGGAGGTTAGTGTACAGATAATGTCCTGTGGGTGGTCACCCTGCACTGGGCTGTCCACAGGGAGGGCAGTGTACAGACAATGTCCTGGGGGGTAGTCACCCCACACTGGGCTGTCCACAGGGAGGGCAGTGTGTAGTGTCTGGGGGGGTGGTCACCCTGCACTGGGCTCTCTGCAGGGAGGGCAGTGTACAGACAATGTCCTGGGGGGGGTGGTCACCCCACACTGGGCTCTCTGTAGGGAGGGCCATGTGCAAACAGTGTCCTGGGGGTCACCCCCACACTGGGCTGTCTGCAGGGGGTCAGTGTGCAGACAGTGTGCACCAGGGTATCCCACCAAGAACTTGAACTGAACTGAACCATGACCCCAAATTGGGAAACACGGCTCCAATTCACCAAACCCCAAACTGAACCCAAGTATTATTACTTTTTGACTGCACTCCGAATCCCACGAATGTTTTCTCTTAAATACCTACCAAACCAGTTTGAACTAGACACAAACATATGTGTTTTCTAAAACCACTGGACCTGAACTTCAAAATAATCTCCCATCCGAGGCGATGTGAGACTTGGTGGACTTGGGAGTGTCCTGGTCAGAGCAGGTGGAAAGACTCCCTTGTGGCCCATGTCCCTCTCACTTCCTTGGCACGTAAACTTCACCGTGGCCAAGCTTTAAAAACTGAAATAGAATTTACATACATTAGAGTGTACTTAAATGCACACTTGGATAAATGTTGACAAATACATGTATGTAAGAGCTCGGCTTCCTCTAGTCAAGACCTAGCACATTTCTGTCAGTCTGGAACATTCTTTGCTCTTTCCCAGGCCGTCTTGCTGCCACACACAATCTTGTTCTGATTTCTGTCTCCTTTGCTTCTCATCTGAAGTGTCTTAATAACCCCCATCCCCTGCCTTAGAAAAAGAGAGGACACGGAAATACCCATTTTAGGGACAGGACAAAGGAGGCCACGGGGGGGGGGGGGGGGGAGGGTAGCAGAGCTGGAGCTACCTGGGGGTCTGGCTGCTCAGTTCTGTTATTCCATGTTAGCTTTTTGCTGGATTAGAGAACTCTCCTGGGGTGGATGCTTCCAGCAGCTTCCTCAGGGAGTGGAGCCCATATCTGCCTCTAGGTACCATGGGACCTGCTTGCCTCCTGAGTGGGCTGTTCCCCCTCCCCCATTCTCTTGTAGATCCTTGTCAACAGAGAGCAGGTCTTCCTGCATTCTGCTGTCTGGGCTGCACCAGTCAGCACACAGGGACTTGTAGGGCTCCGGCACATCCCTGTGACAGTGTCCTGCCCTGGGCCAGGTCCCCTGTCTCCATTCTGTCGGTGTCTGTTGGAGGCTCTGTCTGCTTGTTGTGTACAGACAAACTATGTGACCCCCTGAGAGCAACGTCTGTCTCTCTGAGCCACTGAGGGGTGGAACATTGAGCAGGCTCCCAGGCCTGGCTTCCTGGGGAGACATTTTCCAGGTCTACAACAATGTTGAGTTTGATTTGATTTCCCCCTTTGCAGGCGATTGTGTGGTTTGGGGTGTTTTGCTACTAGTTATAATCCCATAAAGTACAGCTGCTGAGATTTTTCCAAGAGGGCCGCTTTCAACCGCCCTCGTTGAAAAGGTTCTAATTTATTTCAGTCGCCTGTGGGAACCCAGCCTGAGCTCAAGACAAAGGCGTCCTGTGTGGATGTAATTGCCCTGCGAGTGTCTCCCGGGGGAGGTTCTGCCATCCAGAGCCACCTTGCTGTCTTCCACGACTCTCAGAGGAACATAGCAATCCCCAAGCCTAGTGGGGCTCAGGAGCCAGGACCGGCTTCTTGGCTGGCCCGTTTCCTGTGTTCACAGACCTCATTCCTCAGCCAGTCATGTTAGTGTGAATTAATCTGATTGCTCCTCTTCTGGTTTTATATGGAGCCAAGTCCTGCCCACTGAGGGGTGACAGTTTGGGTGAAAAGATTGATGAAGAGAGAATTTCAGCTAACTAGAGCTCAAGCGGGGGTGGACCTGTTGGAACATCAGAGTAGAGTGGTCTGGTTCCCCAGCTGAACACAGGCATTGGCGATTTGAGCAGTCTAGATGGCTAGCTGGCTCTCGGGATCTCTGTGCCTCCCAAGCACTGGGACACAGTCAGGCTGCTATGCCTACATGCATGCTGGGGATCTGAACTCCTGCTGGTGAAGCAAGTGCTTTAAGCTGCTGAGATTGGTCAGCAGTCGTCGTCATTCCCCCCCCACCCCCCCCATCCCCACTGGACTCCAAATTCTACAGCCACAGCCCAGCGCCAGAGGGTGTGTGAGGAGTTTTCGCTGTTTGTTAGATCATAGATGTGTCTTCATTTGAGTTTAGCTGGAGCTGATTGTAACTGCTTCCCAGTGGGAAACTCCAGAGAGTCCTATAGAGGTGACTGCGTTCAAGGCTCTGCATCCTATGACACTTGCGAGCTAATTTCCACAGAGCCATGGGGATTCATTTCTCTCTGAGGGAGAGGAAGTTGCCTGGCAGGGAGCATTAGCCTAGTCGGGCGCCTCTCAGCCATGGGCTCACCTTCCTTCAGAGGCACCTAGCAAGGCCACAGAGTCAGGTGAGCCCCAAGCTGTGCAAGGCACAAGTACCCCTCTCACCTCTGATTCTTGGAGGTTAGGGACAGAGCACTGGCATCCTGGGGACCCACTCTGATAACTGGACCTCTAGGGGTCACGACTTTTGTCATGTCCATTTTTATTTAAAAAAATCTTTAGGCTGGCTGGCAGTTTGTGTGTGTGTGTGTGTGTGTGTGTGTGTGTGTGTGTGTGTGTGCTTGCTTGTGTACATGTACACATCAGTGCACATCTGCATGTGCACATGTTAAGCCAGAGGTCAACCCTAGGGCTTGTTTCTCAGGAGCCGTCCTCCAGAAGACGCAGGAATCTTCTTCCCTCAGTGTGACAGCGTGTGCCTTCCTGCTCTAAATAAGAGGCCACTTTAGCCCTTACTGGGGTCTGTAGCATTTTAGCCGAGATGAGTGTCACCAAGGAGAATGGTGACATTCAAACATGTTTCACAGAAGCAGCTGCTCCCTTTCTTCTGGGACCTGAGTTGGAGAATCTCCCAGGACCACGAGATGTCTCTGAGACGTCCTGGTTGAGGGGTGTTGGAGACAGTAAGAGCAAGGCACCCCCTTTCAGATGCGTTTTTCTCCTGGGTGAACTCAGTTACACAGCCTGCTAATTCCTTCAAGGTTAATAAGATTTAAGACAATTTGAGGAAACCACGGTTTCTTCTCTGCTCCCAGTTCACCCCATCAGGCCTCATTTTGCCACATCTAGTGGTTTGGGTTCTAGCCTTCTAGACTTTTCCATGTTTTCATAAACATGCGTGAATGTTTTCATTTTTACATGGCTGGAACTGTGAATTCCGTTCTTGCTGACCCTGATTTGTTGTTTAATTCCTGGTCTCTGTGGCCTTCTCCAAATTCACAGGGAGTCTGTGAACAGTCTTCCCCTCATCACAAACAGCTCTTTAGAAAACACCCCTCCGTGAGCTCAGTGTGTTAGTCAGGGTTTCTACTGCTGTGGAGAGACACCATGGCCACGGCAACTCTTATAAAGAAAACATTTCATTGGGGTGGCAGCTGATAGCTTCAGAGGTTCAGTCCGTTATCATTGTGGTGGGGAGCATGGTGGTGTGCAGGGTAGATGTGGTGCTGGAGCTGAGACGTAGGTCTTGCAGACAACAGGAAGTTGGCTGACACACTGGGCAGTATCCTGAGCATAGGAAACCTCAAAGCCCGCCCCCACTGTGACACACTTCCTCTAACAAGGCCATACCTACTCCAACAAAGCCACACCTCCTAATAGTGCCACTCTTTATGAGATGATAGGGGCCAATTACATTCAAACTACCACACTCAGACGTTTTTCTACCTGTTTTTTTTTTTTTTTGGTATGTGGTATGCATGGGCATGTACGCATGTTTTTGCATGTGTGGGAAGGCGCATATGTGTGTGTGTACATGTGGAGGCCTCAATTGCTCTTCCACCTTATTCTTTGAAGCAGGGTCTCTCAGTCAAGCCCAGAGCTTGCAGATATGGCTGGTCTTGCTAGGCACTGGGGATCCTCTGTCTCTGCCTTCAGAGGCATGAGTCCTTACGCTCATCCAGCATTTGCATGGGTTCTGCAGACCTAGACTTTGTGGCAAGCACTTTCACCACTGGGCCTCCTCTCCAGCCCTCCACCTTGTTTTGGCACGAGGAGGTCAAGTCTGGTGCACAGATGGAGCACTGCTTGAGGCTGCTGGTTCATGTGGCTCCTTAGGATTGGCTGGGTCCCAGGCTGATGCCCTTTCCGTGTACCTCAGTGCGTGGGGTGGGGAGAGGGGCCTTCACTCTGGGGATCAGGTCCGGCTGCACAGTCTGAGGTGGGCCTGAGGGTCTGCATTTCTAATAAGCTCTGAGGGAGCTCAAGGTGCTTTGAGGGATGAGGCTCCAGTTTGGTCAAAAGCCTGACCCCAGCTTTCTTTCCTTCTTTCTTTCCTTCTTCCTTCCTTCCTTCCTTTCTTTCTTTCTTTCTTCTTCTTTCTTTCTTTCTTTCTTTCTTTCTTTCTTTCTTTCTTTCTTTCTTTCTTTCTTTCTTTCTTTCTTTCTTTTCTTCTTTCTTTCTTTCCTTCCTTCTTTCTTTTCTTCTTTCTTTCTTTCTTTCCTTCTTCTTCCTTCTTTTTTCTTTCTTTCTTTTCTTCTTTCTTTCTTTCCTTCCTTCTTTCTTTTCTTCTTTCTTTCTTTCTTTCTTTCTTTCTTTCTTTCTTTCTTTCTTTTCTTCCTTCCTCCCTTCCTTCCTTTCCTTCCTTCCTTCCTTCCTTCCTTTCTTTCCTTTTTTTAAGATTTATTTATTCATTATGTACACTTTGTTCTGTCTGCATGTGTCCCTGAGGCCAGAAGAGGGCATTAGATCTCATTATACATGGCTGTGAGCCACCATCTGGGTGCTGGGAACTGAACTCAGGACCTCAGTAAGAGTAGCCAGTGCTCTTAACCTCTGAGCCATCTCTCCAGCCCCTACCCCAGGTTTCTTAAGGGCAGAGGGGGGAGTAAGAAGGGACAGTGTCTCTATCCACCTCTGATTGGGTAGACATTTTGATCACAGACACGGTAGATGTGCTCCTAGCCCCTCCTGGTCCTGGATGGAGAAAGGCCCCACAAGATTGGTTAGTTGAGAAGCCTGGGACTGTGGGGGAAGCTGACTTGTCCATGGCGTCCATGAACCAGAGCTGAGCCAAAGGCTGAGATCCCTGATCCCAATGGTTGCCACACGTGGGCACTTCTGGGTCCTGGATCCGATCCTTGTCTGATGCCTTCTTCCTGTGTCTCACAACTAAACCTTCGGGGCAGTGGATGGAGAAGATGGTGGGCCTTGCAGAGTGAAGATGCTGAGCGTGGCCCTTCTGTGGTCAAGGCCTCTTCTGGGTTTGGACAGTTCTGGTTGTGTTCTCTTACCAGGTCCATCATGGCAGGAGGGAGAGGGTAAAGTGGGGGTGCTCACTGGGCTCAGGCAGTCATTTCCTCCACCCTTGTCTGCTAGCAACCCCCTGCAGTGTCCTAGCAACAGAATCTTCATTCACTCATTCATTCATTCACTCACTCAGAAACCATCTCCTGTTAGGTCAGGAGATGCTGGTCTACATGTCACACATGGAGTGGCAAGATTTATATTTCTTTTCCTTTTCTTTCTTTCTTTGTTTTTGTTTATCGAGACAGGGTTTTGTTGTTGTTTGTTTTTGCTATTTTGGGGGCCTGCCACCCAGCTCCAAAATAAATTACATATGGAGGCTTATTCTTAATTATAAATGCTTGGCCTTAGTTTGGCTTGTTTCTTGCAACTTTCCTTAACTTAAATTCTCCCATCACCTTATGCCTCTGGGATTTTCCTGTTCTCTTACTTCTGTAAATCTTACTCTTACTCTGTGGCTTTCTGTGTAGCTAGGTAACTAGCCCCTGGAATCCTCCTCCCTCTCTGGCTATCTCTTTTTTCTTCCTAAATTTCTCCTTCTATATTTTCTCTCTGCCTGACAGCCCCACCTATCCTTTTTCCTGCCTTGCTATTGGCTGTTCAGTTCTTTATTAGACCATCAGGTGTTTTAGACAGGCTCAGTAACACAGCTTCACAGAGCTAAATAAATGCACTGTAAACAAAATTAACATACCTTCAAATAATATTCCACAACAGGTTTTCTCTGTATATCCCTGGCTATCCTGGAACTTGCTCTGTAGACCAGGCTGGCCTCAAACTCAGAGAGATCTGCCTGCTTCTGGCTCCTAAGTGCTGGGGTTAAAGGCATGTACCACCACTGCCTGGCTCTTTTTTCTTTCTTTCTTTCTTTTTTCTCTTGAAAACAGGTTTTGCTGGGCGGCAGTGGTGCATGCCATTAATCCCAGCACTTGGGAGGCAGAGCCAGGAGGCTCTCTGTGAATTTGAGGCCAGCCTGGTCTACAGAACGAGATCCAGGACAGGCACCAAAATGACAGAGAAACCCTGTCTCGAAAAACAAAACAAAACAAAACAAACAAACAAACAAACAAACAAAAACCCCAGGTTTTTATTGATCATATTAACAAAAGAGATTTAGTCAAAAACACCAAAGCCCATGTCACCACCAGAGTCCTCAGATTCTTCTTTCTTTGGCTCCACTTTCTTCTCTTCAGGAGGGGCAGCAGCAGTGGAGGGGCGGGATGCCTGCTAGCATGGTTGCAGCTCCTGGAGCAGGCTCACCAGGCTCTACATTGCAGAGGAGGCTCCCGGTGTCGACTTTGGCCAGGGCCTTTGCAGACAAGCGAGGCCAGGAAAGTTCAACATTGACACCAGCTGCTTCAACGAGGGCATTGGTCTTATCTTCCAAGACATCATCTTGTTGCTGTGCAGGATGAGGATGGAGTAGGTGCAGGTGAACTTGGAGATGGAGGCCATGGTGCAGAATGCCAACATGGTGTTCATCTCCAGATGAAGTGAGGGCCAACTCAGCCTTAGCTTCCTCGGAAGGGGAAGGATGGAGAGCTTGGAGACAGCTGAGGGCAGACATAACCTTATATCCTTACAGTTGTGGCTACACTGTAGTGGTAGAACATGGCCTTCTAGATGGCTGTGAGTGAAGCCTGACACAAGATTGTGAATGCACTTGAAACACCACGAGATTTAAAATAAAGATTTATTTGTATTATTTTAATTTCTGCCTGTGTGTGTGCCTGTGTGTAGATATACATATGTGATTATATGTGCCAGAGAAGGTCGGAGGCATCAGATCCCCTAGAGCTGGAGTTGCAGGTGGCTGTGGGCTACTTGATGTGGGCACTGGGAACTGCACTTGGGTCTTCTGGAAGAGCAGTGTGTGTTTTTAACTACTGAGTTATCTCTCCTGCTCGGTTTTTTTTTTTTTTTTGTAACTTAATTTCATGGTTTTCAAACATGAATTTTGTAGATGACAATATCATGTAGCGATGTCAGGAGGTGGGGCATGTCTGCTAGAACATCTCTGAGGTGTGAGGAGGTGGGGCATGTCTGCTAGAACATCTCTGAGATGTGAGGAAGTGGGGCATGTCTGCTCGAACATCTCTGAGGTGTGAGGAGGTGGGGCATGTCTGCTAGGACATCTCTGAGGTGTGAGGAGGTGGGGCATGTCTGCTAGAACATCTCTGAGATGTGAAGAGGTGGGGCATGTCTGCTAGAACATCTCTGAGGTGTGAAGAGGTGGGGCATGCCTTCTAGAACATCTCTGAGGTGTGAGGAGGTGGGGCATGCCTTCTAGAACATCTCTGAGAGGCCCTTTCAACACACACAGCCTTGACTCTGGCTTTGAGGTTGGAAAATAAAGCTATGTTTGAGGTCTTCCACGAAAGAACCACGTCCTGGTTCAGCCGGTGGGTTGCATTCACACACGTGCACGCAGACATGCACACAGGTCAGGAACACGTGTCTGGAGAGAGGAGGCAGAGAGAAGGAAATAAAGATGGCGGCTCGTGGTGAAGGGAAAACACATTGAGGAATGCTGAGACGTGGGAAATGACATGGGTACTCCGCGGGATGGAAGGAAAGCAACATGGCGGAAAGGAAGACAGATGGAGGAGCAGAAGTGACTGGGGAGAGCAGTGGGAGGAGCGGAGGAAGAAATGGAAGCTTCTGGCTGTGCCCCAGTCAAAGGTAGGTGTGGGGACCTCGGCTCGTCTCCCCCAGGAGGTGGCCTTGTCCCCAGCTTTCGATGGGATTGCCTCATGTTCATATTTGAAAATAAGCTCCTCTCCTCCATCACTAGACTCTGACCAGCAAGCATCCCGGGAGCAGAAGGCGGAAGCCCCTCCCAGCTCATCAGACTGTAATGGGGTGAGCGAGGGCGCTGGAGCTACAGGCTGATTGGACGTTAGTCATACCACACGTTGCATTTTCTAATGAGAAAATGATTCAAAATTGCCTCAAGGGATGGTTGTGATTAAACTAGTTGCCTTGACTTCCTCTGCTATATTGAACGTGCGCGCGCGCGCGCGCGCGCGCACACACACACACACACACACACACACACACACACACACACTCATCCCCGCACTACTCACCTCTGACCTTGGAACAGCCTCTAGGGGCCAGAGTGCTTAGCCCCGCCTTCACTGTGTGCCTGTCCTACTGTAGCTCGGCCGTGGCTGTCCTGAGAGGGGAGAGGGGAATCCTGAGGGGGTGGGCATAGCAAGCCCTGTCAATCAGCCCCTCCTCCTGGGGTGTTCTCACAGCCCACCCTTTGCAGGGAACTGGGTCAAAATGACTGCAAGTTTCAGGCCATCAAATGTCTGCCTCTTAAAGTGAAATGTGTTTCTTCCCAGACAAGAATCTGGAGTTCTTTCCAGATCCTTCTATACGCTCTGCTGTGAACCTTAATTTTATTTGGATGTCCTCTGCATGAGGTGGACCAAGCCGTTGAGATGCAGTCCCTTTCTGCCATGAGAGGAGTTTGAAGCTATTTCAAAAGAGAACCAAGTGTACTGTTAAATGACTATTCTTAGGAACTGGAGAGTTCTCATGCAGAATTCATACTGCAAAGGACTCTAAGAGTGCATGGTCTTGATTATAAGGATATTAACACACTGCCTCCCTTGCTTCTCTCTAAATCTTAACCATACTTCATGGTCTAATGCAAATGGTCCCTTCCCTGGGGTCTCCCTCTTGGCCATTATCTCAGTCATAATTCAGCCTCCTAACTCTGTCCCCCATCCCTTCTTCTCTAGTTGCTGCAATCCCACAAACGCTCACCGAGACCCATCAGTCAGATTTTGCGAGGTTGTGTTAGCAAACTGCTCTAACAACCTGGCTGAGACACTGCGTACTCTTCCTGGGCTCTGGGCTGAGGAATAGCCCTCATCTCTCACCTAGAACATGCTGTTCCCAAGGCAGAGGGGGAAAAGAAAATGATTATTTGAGCCTACATGGCTCGAAAGTCTCTGCTCAGATGGGATGCATGTGGCTACCCATCTCTGCATCCAGCTGCCCAAAGCAGGTCACATGGACGAAGGGAGGATGGGCGGAATAGGCTCTTACCAAAAGCTCCATCACAAGCACCTCTGTGAGTGCATTCTATCCATGTGGTGTCCTGAGCATCCAGTGTCCTGAGCATCCATGTGTCCTGAGCATCCATGTGTCCTGAGCATCCATGTGTCCTGAACATCCATGTGTCCTGAACATCCATGTGTCCTGAGCATCCATGTGTCCTGAGCATCCATGTGTCCCTGAACATCCATGTGTCCTGAGCATCCGTGAGTCCTGAGCATCCATGTGTCCTGAGAATCCATGCTTAGACTCAGGGCTGTTGGGCTCCCCATTTAGAACAGTTTGGTGTCTGATTGTAGACTGTACCCAAATCCTCTCCTGTAACCATTAGGGGCTTTTGATTACCATACCTATGCCCCCTGCCCTGGCTGGTTTTGTGTGTCAAGTTGACACAAGCTAGAGTCATCAGAGAGGAAGGAGCCTCAGTTGAGGAAATGTCTTTGTGAGATCTGGCTGTAAGACATTTTCTCAATTAGTGACCAATGGGGGTACCCAGTCCATGGCGGGTGGTATCATTCTTGGGCTGCTGGGTTCTGTAAGAAAGCAGGCTGAGCAAGCCATGGAAAGCAAGCCAGTAAGCAGATCCTCTTCATGGCTTCTACATCAGTTCCTGCCTCCAGGATCCTGCTCTGTTTTGTTCCTTTCCTGGCTTCCTCTAATGATGGACTATAATGTGAAAGCGCAAGCCAAATAAACCCTTTCCTCCCCAACTTGGTTTTTGGTCATGCTGTTTCATTGCAGCAATAGAAACCCTGACTAAGACACCCTCTTTCTTTTGTTGACCCAGTCCCATGGACCCCAGGCTGACCTCAAACTTGTTATGTAGCTATGTTCCTGAGCTTCTGGATCTGCTGCTATCCCCACCTCAGTGTTGGAGTCACGGTATGCACCAGTTCATATGGTGCTGGGAACTGCTGTGACCTCCTCAGTGTTGGAGTCACGGTATGTACCAGGTCATATGGTGCTGGGGATTACTGTGACCTCCTCAGTATTGGGGTCATGGTATATACCAGTTCATATGGTGCTGGGGACTGCTGTGACCTCCTCAGTGTTGGGGTCATGGTATATACCAGTTCACATGTTGCTGGGGACTGCTATGACCTCCTCAGTGTTGGGGTCACAGTATGTACCAGTTCATATGGTGCTGGGGACTGCTGTGACCTCTTCAGTGTTGGGGCCACAGTATGCACCAGTTCATATGGTGCTGGGGACTGAACTCAGGGCTTCTGGGTGCTAGGCCAAGCATTCTACCAACTGACATACACACCTGCCCATTTTATCCTTTTTTCCCCCCACCCCAACAAGTTGATCGATCATCTGCATGTGCTTCTATCTATGCACTCTTCCTGCAGCTTCCAGAACCTGGCTTCTTTCTAGTTCTCTCTGCAGCCCCTTGGCTGTTCTTATATCCTTCCACCCTCTTGTCCACATACCCTGTAGTTCCTCTCTATGCCATGGGCTGCTTTGGATTGGGAAATCTGTTCTGCTGAGTGAATTTCTTTTTTTTGTTATCATGCCTGCGTGTGCATGCATGTGTGCAATAAGTTTGTATGAGTGCAGGCATTTGCATGCTGCAGAATGCGTGTGTGTGGAGGTCAGAGGACACCTTCCAGGAGTCGGTTCTCTCCTTCTGTCATAGGTTCTGGGCATTGGGCTTAATGGATGAGCTAGGCAGAGGCAGCAGAAGTCTCCTCTAGCCAGTATGAAATCAGAAACATTGATAAATCTTGGTTGTCT
The DNA here is from genome assembly GCF_949786415.1 of Peromyscus eremicus. Classification (NCBI taxonomy): domain Eukaryota; kingdom Metazoa; phylum Chordata; class Mammalia; order Rodentia; family Cricetidae; genus Peromyscus; species Peromyscus eremicus. The sequence continues at coordinate 58,829,089 of NC_081432.1, read as the reverse complement.
TAAGTCACAGAGTCTTGGAGTGGATTTATTGTATGCAATAGGTAACTGAGATACACCCTGTCCCCCGAACTGGTTTATGGTCCACTACTGTGTTGGCTGGTCTTGTGTCAACTTGACACACAAACTAGAGTTATCTGAAAAGAGGGAGCCTCAATTGAGAAAATACCTCCACAAGACTGAGCTATAGGCAAACCTGTAGGGCATTTTCTTAATTAGGGACTGATGGGGGAGGGCCCAGCCCATTGTGCATGGTGTCATCCCTGGGCTGGTGGTCCTGGGCTCTATAAGAAAGCAGGCTGAGCAAGCCAGGGGAAGCAAGTCAGTAAGCAGCACCCCTTCATGGCCTCTGCATCAGCTCCTGCCTCCAGGATCCTGCCCTGTGTGGTTGAGTTCCTGTCCTGACTTCCTTTGGTGATGAACAGCAATGCTGAAGTGTAAGCTGAATAAACCCTTTCCTCTACAACTTGCTTTTTGGTCATGCTGTTTTCATGGCAGCAATAGAAACCCTGACGAAGACGCCTACCTAGCTTGTTTACAACCTCTACATCTTGCAGTCACTCCTCTCTCCTCTACTTCACATGCCAAAGCGAAGGGCACATGGTACAGAATCACACTTAGTGACATGAGGTTTTGGCCGTGTGAGTACATCACATGTCGGACAGTGCACTTATTCGCAGTCAGAATCTGAAGTTCTATGAGTGTGTTTCTCACCTTTTAACATTCTTTAGTGTTTCCCTTTGCCCTTAGAAGAAAATCTAATTCCTTGCTCTCTTGAACTTCCACAGAATGTCCTTCAATCCCTCCTCCAGCCCTCCTTTCTTGCCTGTCCATCATCGCTCATTCTCAACTTGAGCTCTTTACATTTCTACATGTGTATTAAAATTGTGCATTAGTGTGTGTGTGTGTGTGTGTGTGTGTGTGTGTGGCATGTGTGTATCGTGGTGTGCATATGGAAGTCAGAGGCCAACTTGAAGAATGGAAGTGCCTTGCCTTTACCTGCTGAGCCGTCTCACTGATCCCTACAACAGTATTTTTTTTTTTTTGCCACAATTAAAGAGGCTGACTACAATCTCTCTGGACTGCACCCCCCCCTCTAGTTCCACCTGCCACACTGTTTTTGTTTTTGTTTTTTTTTTCCTGAGAGGCGACTGCAGCCCTGAAAGTTCTTTTAAACCCCAGAGCTTTGCATCCTGTTCTCTGCTCCGGAGACCTGGGGACATCACTCACCCCCTGCTTCTGCTCAGTCACCTCCTCCGAGTCCTGGCTGTCCAGGCCTGCCTTTGTTTCCACAGTTCTAGATGTTTCTCTCAGTAGACTGTCCTCACTGCATCCCAGGTGACATTAGCGACATCTGGATCATCAAGGACTCTTTTCTTTCATGCAATGACATTTGTCAAGATATCCAAGTCTTTATTTTTTCCCTTTGTCATTCAACCTAGTCTTTCTAGAACATAAAAATAGTAAAAGTGCACACAAGGCACAGACATGTTGGAGATAGTGGCTGGAGTGGACGAGTCGGCAGGGAAGCAGAAGCTGTGGCTTTTGGTGACGATCTTGTCATATCAAAGGATATCTTCTTGTAAATACGTTTTGTCACATACAGCCTCCACAGGTGCTGGTGTCCACTTAGCATGTGCTCATTAGGTATTTATCACTAACTTTGTTTAATAGGTAGGGAAACTGAGGTTCAGACAGAAAAGGTGATATATAAATATATATACATATACGTATATATAGTGATATATATTTAGTGTGTGACATACATAAAGGTATATTGTGGTGTGTATGTGTGTGCGTGATGCTGAGGATTGAGCCTATGGTCTTGCAGATGATAGGCAAGAACCTAGTTACTACTACTGAGCCATATCTTCTCCCTTCTTTTTCTATCTATCTATCTATCTATCTATCTATCTATCTATCTATCTATCTATCTATCATCTATCTGTCTGCTTGTCTATCATTTATCTATTATCTATCAATCTTTCTTGCATCTATCTTGCATCTATATATCTATTTTCATCTGTCTGCCTATCATTTATCTATCTATTATCTATCACGTATCTATCTATCTATTTTGCATCTATGTATCTATCTTGTATGTATCTATATATCTACCTATCTATCTATATATTGTATATCTAGTTAAGTTATTTGAGAAAGGATTTCATGCAGCCTAGGCTAGTCTCAATCTCTCTATATAATCACAGATGATCTTGAACTTCTGACCCTCTCTCCTTCACCTCCTGAGAGCTGGGATTTACAGACATTCACCACCATGTCTGGTTTTATATGGTGCTGGGTCTATCAGACCCAGGTCTATCCCAGAGCCTCCTAGGCAAGCTCTCTACCAACAAAGCCACATCCCCCATTCCTTCTTTGTATTTTTAAGTTTTGAGACCAAGTCTCACTAAGTTTCTCAGGCTGGTCTTCAGCTTGTGATCCTCCTGCCTCAGCCTCCTGAGTAGCTGGAATTATAGGTACGTGTATCCAGGCCCCTGGTGAAAAGGTAGTATTTAAAAGATAAACTTTTATTGAAGTGTTACAGGCCTATAGAGAGGTATGCCCATCTCATGGAGAAGGCTGTGCCCTCGAGGCATGATTGGCTGACATAGTCAGGTTGCCACCATGATGCCCAGCACTTTGCAGCTTTCCACAAGATAAAAAAGAACCATTCCATTTGATGACTGAAACCATGATGGATCAATACAAAGCAAACACCATTGATTACCATCCAGAACCACCGAGAAGTGGAACCACTTCCCAGGTTGCCCCTCCTCACTCCCTTTCGTCCAACAGCTGTGTTTCTGTGTACTGGCGACGCTGTTTGCCTGAAGTTGGGCTGGGAGGAAATGGAACGTGGCCCTCTCTCCTGCGCTGTCTTGTCACATGAGCCCAAAGGTGGACAGTGTACCTAGCAGGGCGGTGACAGGAGAGGATCCGGCTAATGAATCCATTGCACAAGTGCGTTGACTTGACAGGCAGAGGCGTGCCTACAGGTAGGAGGGAGGAGCAGGCTGTGCGTTCCTCAGCAGGCTCGTTGGTGACGATGGATGCCCATCATTGTCTGTCCCGGTCAGGGCTTGATTGTTACAGCAGTGTGTGCATGTGTGACCTCTCCCACAGAGCCCCCTCTGACCTATGAAAGGCTAGTTTGCTCTGTGTCTTCCTAATAAATCCCTGCTCTCCCCGAGAAAGCTGCCGTGAACGCCGTGCGGGGAGAGTTTGTCAAATGACCCTCCATTTAAGGCCTGAGTCAAAGCTGTGTGTGTTTTTGTAACCAGAAGACTCTGTGTTTCTTAGCTACTGGTCAGACTGGATGAGACTGCCAAAGAGACCTCAGGGAATTTCCTCACCATGTAACAAATTTATGAGTCATATGAAAAGCTGGGAAACGCTTCAACCAGCCGCCTCTCATTGACTCAGAAGCCGTTTTACAACACCTTGGTGCTGGGGCCTTGGATGGAGCCAGTCGAAAGGTTTATTAGATCTACAAATGGCCTGCCATAGCCAGGGAGGAAACCAGAAGGAATCTCCCTTCTTGTCCTCCCGAGAGCTGTGGCAGCTCTCTAGAGCTGGTGGTCTCTAGAGCTAGCGAGCCACTGTGGGGGCAGCTGGCAAGGGCTTCTGTAGAGACCTTGCTAAGTCCTACCCTAAAGGGGCAGTCCCTGGGCACATGGTGGAAGGTGATTTTTGGCCTATTCTCCATTTCTATTTAAATAAGCAATGGGGGGTAGGGTGGGGGCTGGAGGCTCAGAGGTTAAGAGCACAGGCTGCCCTTCCAGAGGACCTGGGTTTGATTCCCAACACCCACATGGTGGCTCACAAACATCTGTAACTCCATTTCAAGGGGGATCCAGCACCTCTTCTCAAAATTGGCTTCCCACTGCCTTGACCTCTCACTGCTTTGACTAGAATGCTGCGGGCCATGATGCTTTGCCAGTTGGAGGCCCAGCCTGCATACTTCCTGCCTCCAGGAGGCAGTCACATAAGAAGTATTTCTGTCCAGTGACTGCCATGAAGGGATGCTAAGACTCAGGTAGAGAGGGCTGGGGAATGAGATGGTAGGAGGCACAGAGGGCCCGATACAAAGAAGCATGGTGACTTCTTGGAAGCAAGAGGTCATTCTCAACCTGCCTGGCTCATCTCACATGCAGCAAAGACACAGTCCCAGCTCAGCTTTTTCCTAGTTTCTATGCTGCAAAGAAAGTGGCGCAGTAAAGGCTGTGTGATCACAGAGTTCTCCGTGAGAGTGCTACTTAGCAGAAGGTGACTAGTTGCCAGATCTGCTCACACCCCGTCTGGGTGAGCCCTGCAGGATTTGTCTGCAGATAACACCAGGAATGTGATGCCTTCCTGTCACTTCCCTGCCCTCACCTTGTCTCTCAGCCTGTCCACTTACCCACTTTGGTCACTTTGTATAGCCCCTGAGCCCCAGTTAGCGCTTAGCTCTTCCTGGTTCAGAACCTTGCAAAGAGTCCCATTTCACTGGGGCCCTGTGTCTCTGGCTCCCTAATCCCTCTGACGTCACTTCTTTTTTCAGTCACCCAAGTGCTGCCTGGGTTATAGGCGGGGACCACCATGCCCGGCTTCAATGCTTCTTTTGTTCAAGCATCCTCCCTAGATGGTTGAAGGGGCGCGTATTCTCATATCATGTCTGCACAGTCCTGTCCCACTGGCCTTTGTGTGTTTATTTGCATGGGTGTGTGTCCTTAGCTATATGTACGTGTGTGTGTATACATATATATATGTGTATATATGAATATATGTATGTATGTATATGTATGTGGAGAGGCCTATCTCTCTCTACAAGGTCTCTCACTGAATCCAGAGCTCACCATTTTGCTAGACTAGCTAGCCATTGATCCCTTGGGATTTACCCTCTCCCTGCCGTCCCCCCTCCTCCACCCGCCCGATGGTATTCTGGGGTTGGGACTCCGGCTCTCAATGCTGTCTTCTCAGCCACCAGCAGTGTTATTTTCACTGTAAGAAAACCAAGGTTCCGATCTAGTAGGTGACTTGTCCAAAGCCACAAAGCCAGGATAGTGGCAGAGAGGGGACTTCGTCCCACATGTCTGGGAGCCGAGCCAATGACTATTCTACTAGCTATGTAGAGATTGAGTGACACCAGACAGGTGCCGGAGAGTCAGGTCCAGGGAGGCTCTTACACTGTCTGGCTTGCTCTTGGCTCACACGGTGATTGCCAGGGTCACAGGCACTGCATCCTGGCTTCGTCCCAGGTTGAGGCAGACGGTGCTGGCATGTGAATGTGTCAGCCTCTTTTTCTAGATGGAGTTTTATAAAAGGAAGGCTCTTTCATTTTTTTTAAAAAAAAATTAGATATGTTTTATTTTATGTGAGAGTGCTCTGTCTGCATGTATGTACCTGTATCACATGCCTGAGGGATGTCAGAAGAGGGCACTGGATCCTCTGGAACTGGAGTTACAGTTACTGGTTATCATGTTGGTACCGGGAATTGAGCTCTGCAGGAGCAATGAGTGCTCTTAACAGCTGAGCCCTCTCTCCAGCTGCCACGAAAGCTCTTAAAAGTTTACTTATTTATTTAGAGTGTGTGTGTGTGTGTGTGTGTGCATGCACACACGTGCGTGTGGCCACACGAGCATGTATACATGCATCATGGCCGGCCAGTTGGTTCTCTTTCCACCATGTGGATCTCTGGGGGCTAATTTAGGGTGTCAGCCTCGGTGGCAGTGGTCATGCAGGTGACCACCCAGGTGCGGTCCGGAACAGTGTCTTCTCCAGAACAGCAGCCGGAGAAAACCACCGCTCCCTCTGTCTCCTCCTTCCACAGTCTCCATCGGGAACGTGATGGGAATCCGCACACTGGCTGAGTTTGAGCAGGAGGTGTGAGCGCTGAGGTCCTCAGAGTCTTCACAAGGAAGCCATGGGGGCTTTCCGCCCTGCTGGTGCAGATGTTATGTTATGTGGGGGTGCAGCACTTGGCATTCGCTGGCACTATGAACACCCCGTTTGGCCATCGCCTTTCCTTCTGTTCCCACACGTTCCTGCTAGCTACATCTGCCCTCTCGCTCAGCCTCTCCTGGAGGATGCTTGGAGAAGTTTGCACCTTGTCCTTTCTCAGGCCTAAGTCCCCCATCTTGGCTCCACCTACCAACCCACAGGTCCCTTTCACCACCCACCTTGTACTGTCCCTAGGTCCTGAGAAGGGCACTACCTTCGCGTTCATCTCGGAAGGAACCTCTCCTGCCTCACAGGACTCTGCCCTGTCACGGGACCTGAGTGAAATAACGGTTCCTAGCCCCCTGTGTGCATGAGAGTCCCCGGCGGGCTGGCCAAGAGCGCTTGATGTAAAACAGATTGTAGTGGGAGTCTCAAAGCCATTGAGTCAGGTGGGGTGGGGCCCGGAAATGTGCATTTCCAGCAAGTTCTTAGGCCATGCTTCCGTGCCAGCCCAGGGCCCACCCTCTGGGAACCACTGCTCTAGAGAACTGCAGAGTGACCTGGAGCTGGTGTGGAATTGACTCTCTTTGCTCTTTGGACTGTTGTTTTGGCTGCTTGTGAGGTTCTTATTGTGCTCCTGGGCCCAGAGACATCATGTGATTTATGGCACTCGGCTGGCCCTCAGAGCCTCAGGAGGGCCGGAGCTTCTAACACACGTCACACAGGCACCCATGGGCGGGCGGTTTTTACTGCACACCCGGGACATCATAGACGTGGAAGACCCGTTCCCCCACTTGCTGTAAAGCTTGGACACTGAGTACAACAGCTGTGACCCTTTCTCTGGATGATGCTCCCCAGGGGATGGGCTCCCTGAAAAGGTCAGCATCTTGGCAGGGATGTGGCTGCCCTGCAGCCTGTTGAATGTCTTCGTGTACAGACTCTCCCTGACTCTGCTTACTCTCTCTCTCTCTTTCTACCCTGCCCTTTTGGGTGGTCCACACGGGGGAATAGCTCTTAAGCTGTACCTGGTTGGGTTGACTCATGGGCGCTGTGCCCTCTTTTCCCAGTCCAGGGTATCAGCACATGGGATGGTGTGACCCACCTCCAGGGTGAATCTTCCCTCCTTAGTTATATCTCTCTGGACATGCCCTTGCTGGTGTGCTGGGAGATATGCTCCTTAGATGATTTTAAATCCAGTCAAGTTATTAATGAAGACTAACCCTCATATCCTGGGTGAGCCCACTCCGTTCTGCCCTAGTGAGAACCTGGGAGGCCCCGAGTCCCACTATCCAGCTGGGAGCATGGCTTCTTTTGTATTTGCTTGTTGGGGAATGCGGGTCCTTTCTTCCGTCCTGAAGCTGGCACTACCCTCTCTGTGCCAACCATGCAATGGCAGATTTGTCTCACACAGTGTACATGGTACCCTAAGCCAGGGTCTTCCCTGCAGGAACGAAGGTGAGCAGGAAAATTAGGTAAAGGAATGCAGATGCCACCAGCTGTGTGTCTCCTGGGGATCTTCCTTATGCCTCACAGACAGTTACAGCTTGTCCAAGTGGCTGCCCTGGGCGTTGAGGACACACTTGGTCAGGGATGGCAGATTCTCTTCCCTAAAAGAGGCACCAGGCAGCTTAAGGAGGTGAGTGAACCAATCCCCAAGTGGTCACCTAGCTCTCAGGGGGGAGGGGGCACGGACGAGCGCTGAAGACTGTTCCCCCGTCACTCTCTTTGGACATCCGACTGTAGCACTTCTGTTTTTCTGACGTCACCTCTTTCTCCCCAAGTTTTCTGGAATTTGAACCTATGGTTTCTCTTTGTTTTCTCTAGGCTCTCTAGGCCTTTTTTCCATTTGCACCCCATGGCCTCTTTGCTTGGATGCCCGGTGTGTTTGGGTTCTTCCCTGCCAGGTTTTCAGGCAGCTGTTAGGTACCAGTAGAAACAGGCATGAATGGCGGCTGTTGCCAGCTGGGCAGGTGTGCAAGATGCACACGGTTGTGAAAGCAGTGGAGATGCAGAAGCCAGAGCCTAATGGGAAGCCCCGTTTGGGGTGCTAGGTGTGAAGTTCCTGGCGAGCAGACTGCCTGACATGCCTTCTCCCGTGGTCAGTCAGCCATGGCCAGCTGTAGGATCACGTAACAGAGACATGACCTTGGACCTGCCTTGAAGTGTGGCTGTGTCCATCCCTGAACAAAGAGCTTCAGTAAGCTACCCAAGAGGTCTCTGCAGTACCCTGGGAGCCCCTCAGGTCTCGGTTGTGGATAGTGTGTGAAGCATTCCACACTTGACACCATAGGAAAATTGCATCCTTAACACAACACGAACTCACTTGTTTGCACTTATTTTAAGTCCAGAGCTTTGGTCCTTCAGCCAAGACTCTTTCCTCTTTGGATTTAGCTTCTCATCTACAGAGAGAGGTGGCTAATCCTGCTGACTTTAAGATCCCTTCAAGGCAACAGAACTTGCCAGCTGGGGCAGCTTAACAGCTCCCTCCCCCATCTCATGTGCACATACTCTCTGGGAGGATATTACACACACACACACACACACACACACACACACACACACACACGCACACACACACACACGGCACCTTCCCTTCCTTCTTTCAGTAGTGCTGGGAACTGAAGCCACAGACCTGTGCATGCCCGGCCAGTGCCCTGCACCACACCCTCAGTCTCCTCTGGTGTCATCTACATGATGGGGCAATGTCTGTTAAATAGGATGGGCTGGTCCAGACCCCTGACTCTGCACTGAGATGGTTCTGGGATGTGTAGAAATCATTTAACTAGATTTTTTTTTTTTTTTTTTTTTTTTTGGTTTTTCGAGACAGGGTTTCTCTGTGTAGCTTTGCGCCTTTTCCTGGAACTCCCTTGGTAGCCCAGGCTGGCCTCGAACTCACAGAGATCCGCCTGGCTCTGCCTCCCGAGTGCTGGGATTAAAGGCGTGCGCCACCACCGCCCGGCTTAACTAGATTTTTAAATATTCCGAAAAGGAAATTCAGTGGCTGGTGGGTTTCTCCCCAAAATGTATACAACTGTTGGTATAATTCAGGTAAGAACTGGAATCAGAGACACTTGCGGGGTTTGAGTGGTGGGAACCATGGTAGTAACTGGGGATGCGATGGAGCAGCTGGATGGGGACAGAGACGCGTGAATGAAGAAGTGACTTCAGTAGACAGAGAGGCCCTGAAATGGTCGGTAGGTCATGAACTTAGATGACTAAAATGAGGGAAGCTTGTGAACCAGCCCCTCACCGACATTGAGAAACACTCAGCTCCACCTCGTGATCGATCGTGGGCTGTGGGGTGTGGGTGGAAGTGGGGTGAGGAAGGTGCCCACAAGAAGGACCCATCTGGGAAACATTCATCACCAAATTCTTCATCTTGGTTCTCATCTTCAAGGTAAATGTCGCTATATTCTCAACATGTGCCAGTTTAATCCTCGTCTTCAAGGTTCACTGCAGTTCACAGATGGGGCTAGAACCTTCGCTGTCTCAGGATCACAGGTCAGACTTGTGCAGGAAGCTGATGGCCGCTCAGGGTAACACAGTTTCGGCTAACGTTCCCTGGGCAGGTGCTGCAGGCAGGCTGCGTCTTCGCTGTGGTTAATAGTTTCTCACGCTGTTGTCCGCTGCAGGGGGAGGCGTGACGCCATCACACAACCCGGCTCCACTTAGTGCCAAGTCTGAGAATCCTTACCAGAACTCTGGACAAGATTCTTTTGGCCTCACTGGTTGTGAATGGGTCAAATGTCACTCTAAACCAACAACTGTCAAAGACACTGACAGTTCCGTCAAAGCTTGCTTCATCCCTGTGGGCAGAGGCCACCTTCCCCAGCCCTCTGGGTGCCCATGAGGTGTGTAACTACCGTGACGTGTGCAAGACGGGGACAGGGGGGTGGAGGGGCTGCTGGTGACACTGACTGCAACTCTGCCATTTCATCCATTCTTGGGCTTGTGAGTAGCCTTCCCCCAAAGCAGCCTCTGTGTGTGTGTGTGTGTGTGTGTGTGTGTGTGTGTGTGTGTGTGCATATGTGCACACCTGTGTGATTCTATGTGTGGCTGTGCATGTGTGTATGCATGTGAAAGTGTGTGTATGTATGAGTGTGTGTATGTTATGTGTATTTACATGCATGTATGTGTGCATGTATACATGTGCGTACATGCGCATATCTGTGTATGTGTATACATGTGTGCATGTGTATGTATGTGTATATGTATGCCTGTGTGCACTTATATACTTACTTGTGTACATGTGCATATGTGTGTATGTATATGTATATACATATATACATGTGCATATATAAATGTGTGTGTACATGTGCATGTGTATGCATGTACAGACGTGTATATGTGTATGTGTGTACATGTGTGTATGTATAAATGTGTGTGTATGGCTGTAAGAGGAACAGAAACAGAGTTGTGATCGAAGGAGAGTCATGACCTAAGGCTTATAGCATTCCTTCCTTAATTAGACTTGCGGAAATGCACTCTTTGCTTTAAAAGAGGCATAATGAAGATGGATTATAGTTCAGGGTCTGATTGGAAAGGGGCAGGAACCAAGATTAACCGGTGAAGCCTGCGGTTCATTTCCAAGGCTGACTTTACTCAGCTTCCTGAAACCCGGTGGGGTAGCTTCAGACTCCGGCTGAGCTTTTCAGGCATGATGGGGTGGAGGACTTTCCGTTGGCTCTGATGCTCTCAGGGCAGCTCGGTCGTGTCGTGGTCCTATCTGGATGTCTGTGGACGCCACCTGAAGCTAGGCTGGCCCCTCTCACTCCCGCCAGGCACTGTTTTCACACAGAATCTTTCCAGACTGCATTTAGCAGATGTGTGGGTGTGGGGTTTGAGGGAGGTTTGTAATCCTGCCAGCTGTTTAAAGTCTCCTACAATTCCGCAGTGCCTTTTTGTTTTTAATTAGAGATGAACACGTCTGAAGACTTTCCTAAACAGAAGGGGAGCTTCAGCCCAGCCTGACCGTCTCAGCCCCGTGCTGGTTGGAGGGTATTAGCAACAAATGCACAAGTCCTTGGTAGCAGTCAGAGATGGCCCACCTAGGGATCCATTGTTATGACGACGGTTTTATTATTGTGATGATGATGATGATGATGATGATGATGATGATGATGATAATGATGAGAGACAAGATCTTACTATGCAGTCTAGGCTGGCCTAGAACTAGCAATCCTCCTGCCTCAGCTTCCCACCCTGGGATTACAGGTATGAGTAATTACACCCAGCCCAGCCGCTTCTTTGCTCTCTGACATCTTTAGCTCCTTTGTACCCAAGGACCAGCTGTCATCTCCCTGATAAATCCATCAGTTTGGGATAAAAGTTAAAATGCTCACGTGGGCTCTCAGATCTTCCCTGGGTCCCAGGCTTCAGACACATGGCTTTGTGTGGGTTCCTTAGACAAATGTAACATCCTCCCATCTGGAGCCCTGGCACAGTGTTCTCCAGGCCTGCAACACACTCCCATGTCCTTGCCTTCCTTATGTCCCTGACCTTCTAGGTCTTGGTTTAAATGTTACTTCCTCCTGATGACCTTTCTTGATTCTCCCAAATGCTTCCCTTCTTAAGATGGTCTCTCCAGTGTGACAGTGAATCTTTTTTGTCAACTTGACTCAATTTAGACTCACCCGGGAGAAACACCTCTGGGTATGTCTGCGAGGGCATTTCCAGAGAAGGTTAACTGAGGAGGGCAGATCCATGCAGGTCTGGCATACTACCCCATTCAGTATGGGTAGCACCGACACACAGACTGGGGTCCTGGGCTGAGTTAAAGGAGAAAACAGGGGAGCCAAGCAGCATCATTCACACTTCTCTGGTTCCTGATTGTGGACTCAAGGTGACCAGCACCTCACATTCCCACTGCCCCCCACGCCTTTCGGTCACAATGGACTGTATCCCCGGAACCGTGAGCCAAGTGAACTTTCTTCTCTTACGTTGCTTCTCGTTAGGCATTTGGTCTTGGCAGAGACAGAAGTGACTATTAAGGGCGGCTGCTTGGGGCCTCCCGAGTCTTAGCACAGCCCACTGTTGTCAGGACTGTCCATGTGAAGACTTCTTTCAGCCTGTCTCCCTGATGAAAAGCGGCCAGGGTCTACCCAGGGTAGCCATGGGCAGAGTGGTTAAACAATGGTGAATCCTAAGTATCTGGCAGTTTTCCTGGGGATACCAATTAGAGCCACTCTTTATATATGAATGACTCTTCCCTGACCAGGTTAGACAGGTCTTTCAAAGGCTCCTGCCTCTTGTGACATCTCAATAAATAGTTACTGATTCAGAGAAAGAATCTTCAGGCCTTACCTCACTATCCACTATGAAATAAAGTCAGAAGTAACGGTCCTCAGAGGCACTGATCAGTTAGGGTGTGTTTTCCTGCAAGGATAGTTCTGATTGCTGATGGTTTAAATAATAGAGAGGGTCAGGAAGGTGGCTCATTCCCCCAAGTGCCACGTCCACTCCCCTGCCCAGCACTGAAAACATTGAGGTGTGACTCAAGTTTGTAACCCTAGCATTGAAGGGAAAGGTAGACGGTAGGGGATCCCCGGAGCTCGCTGGCCGGCCGGTCTAGCCCCACTCTCACACTTCAGGTTCAGTGAGAGATCCTGTCTCAAAACATAGAAGTGGAGATTGAGGAAAGACAGGGCATTGACCTTGGGCCTACACATGCATGCACACACGCATGCAGTTGTACCTGCATGCATGCATGTACCATGCACATATACTACATGTGTATACTTCAGCATGCATAAATTAAACAACAAAGATATTTAATGATCTCATATAGTAATAGCGAGTATTTTATTTATTTATTTATTATTTACTTACATTTATTTATTGCTTATTTATTTTTTGAGACAGTCTCTGTAACCCAGTTTGGTCTCAAATGTGTGCTCCTCTTACCTTAGTCTTCCAAGTCCTGGGGCTACAGGCCTGCATCACTGCACCTGGCAGCAGCAATCCTGTATTGCTTACTACCCCCCACCGTGGGTCCTGCTTCCTGAATGCGCGTGCCCTTGGTCCTGCAGCATCTCTTGGGGGAGGGAGCACAGTCTTCAGACTGCATGCGGGAGAGGAAGCCCCTTGCTCAATTCAAGTGGGTGTTAAAGCCAGCTCTTGATTGGCCCCCAGGTGCTTGGATTCCAATATCCGCACTCTCCTGCCACTTGGTCCTTGAAGGCCTTCTTGGCTTTCTGGGTTTGACTGGAGCTCTTTGCCACCAGGATGCATAGCTGTCATGTCTGACTCCCAGAGCTTTCTCTTTGGGGTTCTCACTCTTCTCCATAGCAACAGTGCTTTCTAGAGCTGGAAACTATGGATGGAGACACAAGTACCCTTCCATAGGAGATGAAAATCTCTTCTACAAGAGTTCCCTTTGTGGCTAATGGACCACAGCAGGGTCTGGTGCATCCTCTTGCCTCTACAGAGGGAAGTGGGTGGCTATGAAGGGATGGTTTTAGTTCAATTACTCTTCATCCCCAGGGACTGAAAGTGGTGTCACCTGAATAAAATTGAGTTCTGTTATTGTCAAAAAAGGAGAGTGGATGGTAGTTTGAATTTACAGACCTGAGCCAGTATGGGTACCCTATCCAAAGGAGACCTGGAGAGGGGCTGAAGCTCAGGATCCCACCACAGGACCTGTGGGTGGTATTCATGGACCCCAATTCCCATCAGCTCCTAGTCCCAAATGAGTCCAGTATTGTTCCAGACAGGCATGTAAAGCCTGTGGACGTGTAGGGCAGCGACCAGGAAGGGGATTATGGCTGGAAATGGGGGAAAGACTGTTCTTCCTCCCTCCATGGGGCTCTGGACTTCCTGGAAGTGCAGTTATCCTGGGATTTCAGGCTTCAGTAATGGGTAGAATGAATATGTATGATGAGGGAGAGATTCTGGAAGGGTGGTAATTTCATGCCCAGAGCAAGCTCTTCCAACCAGTTTTGGGAAACCTGAGAATTCAGGTGGCCATGTGCCTTACTTGGTGGGAGGTTCTTAAAACAGTTAATCTCAGTTCATCTGCACACATGTGGTACGAGATCAATGCTATTGTCACTTTGCACCTTAAAAAAATCCTTTTCAAGCTGTGTGACTTCAAGCTAGTCACTCGACCTTTCTGTTTTATTTTATTTCTCTGTAAAATTGGGATAGTAATAATTTAACTCTTCACATGCCAGAAACCTAGAACAGTATCAGAAATGCAATGAACAGTGGTAAGTTATAGTTTTATCAATGTTGCTATTTGGGCGAAGAAACTGAGGTTTGGTGAGGCCTAAGTGTCTGAGCGTATATTATTTACGGGTCAAGTTGGCTCAACCGCTGGTGAGGACCGTGATGGTGAGTGACGATGATGGGGGGAAAGAGGAGAAGGAAGAGGAGGGGAGAGAAAAAAAACCAAGTCAGAGGTAATGACGATGAGGTTGGAGATGATGGAGAAGGAGGAGAAGGGAAGGAAGATCAGGGAAAGGATGTACGTGATCATCATGTTGGTGACGCAGTGACAGAGATGACGATATTGATGACATTGTTGAAAAAGACAGACCCCGTGAAAGCTGACAGTCGCCACTCACCGTGTGCTGGGGACAGAAGCCTCACGTCTGGTGACAAGGAAATAATAGAGCAGGGAGGACAAGAGCGTCGCCCGCATCACCCAGGTGTGTGTGTAGCTGCCGCCCCCAGGCCTGTCTTACTCCTCCACGGTCAACACTGTTCAGGGAGAGTACGCACGCCCTGGGTGTCCATTGCTTCACCAGCTTCTACATACCTGAGACTTGATTCCCAAATCCGGACCCTCAGAGTCCAGAGAAGGGGGTGAGGCTCAGGAATCCATTTCGAAACTCTATGCTGGTGGTCCTAAGGCTTTCCCGGGATGGCTATTCCATCTCTCTGATACCTCTCTTCTGGCTACCAGAAGGCAGTCCTGCTGAGGATCGTGGGAAGATAGGAAGATGGCAGGGAGGGTTCCATCCCACTGAGCTCAGGCAAGGGACGGAGACAGGCTGGCATCAGAAAACCTTGCAAGAGCATAGGAATTGCACACGGGGACCAGAGCTGCTTTTCCCTGTCTTCTGGCTGTGGGACATCTTTGAGATCGGAAAATATTCCTCACCGTGTCTCTCTTTACAGCAAAGACACACTCGGTCCTGGAGTGAGTTTAGAAAGAAGAGCCTGTTCTGTTGTAAAACAGACACAACTGTAGGCTCATTGAATCTGTACTTATTTGTGGTGAGTAAACTGAGATTACAGAGGGACAGTAGTGTGCCCCAGGCCTTGAGACCAGCTCACTCCTCATACACAGGAGGCCTAGTTTTTGATACCATTTCAGGCCTCTGGCTATGTGGGCTTGAAAAAAAAAGAAACACTAAATCAATATGCTTAATGTGATTTTTGTTCATCTCTTTGAAAGATGCAACGTGGTAGTTAAGTCCACTGTCAATATTTTTATGAACTCTGTGGAAAATATGATGTTGAAGATTTTTGGTAACCACTTCATTAAGCCTGGCTTTTTCTAGGCCACCACAAAAGGTAAATAAACCCTAATGAGTAATACACCCTGACTGATCCTGTGCATGATCCAAAGAGTTAGTGCTTCAAAACACACTCATCCCCCTCACCCAAAGCCCTGGGGGAATCTGAGAAAGGTGATCTTAGCCTCACACTGCACACCAAGACCTTCAGACAAAGACTCATTAGCTCACAAATTAGTTACTGGCTAAAGTCAGAGTTTCCACCCGCCGAGAAGGAGTGCACAGCATCAGGAATACTGTGTTAGCACCCCGCCAGTTGGCCTCCCATCAAAGCGCAATTCCCTGGTAACTAGTACTCAGTGACCAATGGGACTGCAGGGCCTAACAATGACCTCAGGTCTAATTCTTTCATTTCTTCTGCAAATGTTTAAGCTAGGTGTTGAAAATTCAATAGTGATTATGGTGAAGTTCCAGCCCTCAAGGAGTTCGTTGTCTTTGAGGGAAGAATTACACAGTACAAGAAAGTAGACTTGTACTGGGGGCAGTGTGTGTGTGTGTGAACTTGTTAGCTGTGACTATCCTGTATGGGTGAGGGTTGGGAGCAAATAACCCATTGTTATTGCTGTTGCTTTTGAGACAGTCTCCTGTAGCCCAGGCTGACCTTGAACTCTCCATGTAGCTGAAGATGACCTTGAACTTCTGACTCTTCTTCCTCCACTTCCTGAGTACTAGGATTGTAGGAATGTGTGCTATGCCCAGCTCATGAGGTGCTAAGGATTGAACTTGGGGCTTTGTGCATGCTAGATGGGCACTCTAGGAGCTACACCCCCAGCCCTAGGTCCCATTTTAAACATAAGAAGGTTTGTACGTGTGTGTTTACATGATGGGATAGAAGAGTGGTTCTCAAACTTCCTAATACTGTGACCTTTTAATGTAGTTTGTCATGTTGTGGTGACTCCCAACCATAAAATTATTTCATTGCTACTTCATAGCTATAATTTCACTACTGTTATAAATCATAATGTAAATATCTGATATGCAAGATTTCTGATGTGACTGCCTAAAGGGGTCTTAACCCACTAGAAACCTGTAGAAAGAGAAAGAACTAGGTCAGTTGTTGGCATGAGTTTCCTAAGAAAGTGGAAGAAGATGCGGCCAGGAAGGGACATGAGACTTAAGAGAGGATGGAGAATCTGCCTGGACAGCAGATAAAAAATGGAGATGGACTGAGATGCGTGGTTTTGGTGGAGAAAGAAACCAAGGGGAAAGAGCCAGATGTGGCTGCTTTCATAGAAGTGGATGAGGTACAAATCCTCTGACTGTGTAGGACATGGTGAGGAGGTAAGGGGTGTCATACGAAGGGACACTGACAAAGTCCTGAAGAAAAGTGGCGTGGTGCTGACTGTGTCATAAATGTAGATGTGTCCTGAGAGGTGATGGGTACCTAGTGGTCATCAGGGACCAAGAAAGGAGAGGAGTGTCAAGATGAGTGGGTGGAAGGGTTTACTCACAGGCACTCAGCATTAAGTGTGAAGAACAGAAGTCCGCCTCAACTGAGGATTCTATAGAAGAGAGAGAACACGACATATGAAGAGGTTTGGTAATGTGTGGCTGAACGGAGGAGCTGTGGGTTATGTGGTGTCAATTCGACATAGACTTGAATCATCTGGGAAGAGGAACTTCGACTGAGACAGTTCTTCATTGGTGGCCCGGAGGCAAATCTGTGGGGGTAGTTTTGGATTAGTGACTGATGTGGAAGGGCCCAGTCCACTGTGGGCAAGTGGTCCTGTGTTGTATAAGAAAGCATAAGAAAGGCAGTGAACACTGTTCCTCCCTGGTCTCTGCTTCAGTTCCTGCCTCCAGGTTCTTGCTTTGAGTTCCTACCCTGAATCCCTTCATGGGAGACTCTAAGCTGTTAGCTGAAATAAACTCTTTTCTACCTTTTGGTCATGGTGTTTTTCATCACAGCAATAGAGAGTGAACTAAGATACTGTATAAAGAAGGAAGTGGAGATAGAAGAAACAGGGAGAAAGGAAGAGATACGTGAAGCAGCTGCTGGTCTGGAGGTCTCAATAAGGTCAAATGCAGATGCTGGAGATGGGTGGAGAAGATTCCCTGCAGGACAGGCTCTGTGGTCCAGAATGGGCCGTTACATCTTCTGTTCCTGGCCACTGTGAGTGAGGTTATTTGGATTACCTGCCTGCTGGAAATAACAAAAGTCTTACATACAACCAAAAGAACATCTGAAGAGTTCAGAAAATTTGAAGCAATTATCAAGCCAACACTGCAGGGGAGAAGGGAAGCTGTCTGTGTTGGGGACATAGGGTCTGCTTTTGCCCCGAGAGAACCTGAGTTCTGCACAAATGTGAGCTTTTGTTTTGTCTACCAAAATCACAGTCAAAAGCCAGTGTAGACTGTGGGATCTAATTGGAGGCCCTCTCTCTAAGCTGGGCTTCCTAGGGCTAATTCATCAAAGCTGGAGTGAACCGAGTTAAATCAGCTCTTCCTCAAACTCAGACATACACTATTTGGGTGGTCCATAGACACTCAAGCCCCGGTTTTGGATTAATGTGGCTTCTAAATTAAGGTTTCCAGACACATATCTTGTATAAATAATGTTTGAGTATAATGCCCAACACACAAAGACAACCAAATATGCATAAAGTGAAATACCATCAGAAGCCAACAGATGTAGCTGACTCACAGATTCCAAACGTTGCTGTCATCAGACACGAACTCTGAAAGAACTGTGTTTACTATGTCTAAAGAACCTAAAATCAGCCTAAAAGTGTCTTCAGAGAAGAGAAAGTCACCGTGAACAATCTGAAAATGAACGAGGACCCTTAGTGACCAAGAGCAGAGTAATCCAAGAAGAGAAGGATGTTTGTTCTTGAGCCGAGGTAGAGCAGTTACTGGTGTTGGCTTTATTCAGAGTGTGGCCACAGAGAGTGTGTGAGTGAATGTGTGTATGAATAAAGTTGGCTTTATTCAGATTGCGTGACCGAGGTGGCCTGGAGGAGGCATCCAGAGGGGGGGAAATGATGGAGGAACCCAAAGGGGAGGGTTTGAGTGGTTGAGGCCCATTCACACGTGGACTCTGAAGTTGTACAGAATGACAGGACTTTGGGTGGAATTCAGGTGTGTACAGTCTCACTGGATGAGAGGAAGTTCAGAAGGTGACCGAGATGAAGTGTTAAGATGGCCAGTGAATTACAGTGGAGTAAGAAATACATGTGTGTATGTGGTGTATGTGTCCATGTGTGTGTGCATATGCATGTGCGTGCACACATGTGAAGACAGAGGTTGATATGGAGTGCTTTCTTTCACTGCTGTCCACTTTAGTTTTTGAGAGACGGTTTCTGACTGAACCCGGAGTTCTGTGACTGGGGAGACTGGCTGGCCAGCAAGCTCCTGGGGTCTTCCTGTCTGCTTCCCCAGGGTTTGGGTTACAGGGTTGTGTGGACTTGGGGGACCCAAACCCAGGCCCTCATGTTCGTGCGGCAAGCTCTCTACTGACGGAGCTATCTTTCCGGTGTCTAGAGTAGGAACTCTAACAAGAGGGCAGAAGTGAGCTGGGGAAGGCATTGAGGAATTAGAAGAGTGGGTCCAATCCTTTGACAAGAGCCTTGAAGAATGTGGGATTTTAGCCATTTATGGGCCAATTGCTAAGTCTCATAGATGTTACAGAAGACCTGAGATTCCTGGGTCAGAGTCAAAGGACCGTCTGGTACTATCAGGAATAGCACAGTGAACCCCAGTTTTCTGATGCAAAGAAGGTGAAATGACCCCCTCACGCAAAGCAAGCAACTCATGTTTTAGGAGAGGAACCCTGAACTTAGGGTCTCTGAATCTTTTGTAATGGAAGAAAGTCAGACTGCCCTGTGCTCTGGAAGGAGACATTATCTTTATTACACTGGTCAGTATAAAATTCCACCTTTATCTTCTATGTGTGGTCAGTATACAAACACCTTGAAAAGAAGGTCTGGAATGAAAGCAGTCTCTACCTTTGCTGGCAAGATGCTCTACATGAAGGTTCTGCCAACACTTCCAAGCCCAGGACCGTGGGATGTGGGGATGAAGTCTTCCTACTTGCCAGAGTTGAGAGGAAGTGATAGCTGCGGAGGTCAGTAGTGAAGAGGTGAAAGATACACTCCAAGAAAAAGTTAAGAACTTAGGGAATTTATTCAGATGCAGTGGTGCACACCTGGAATGCCAGCTTTTGAGAGGCCAAGGCATGAGTTTGAGGCCAGTCTGTGCTGCATAGTGAGAACAGTAAAAATGAAAAAAAAAAAAAAGAATTTAGGAATTTGTGTGTGTGTGTGTGTGTGTGTGTGTGTGTGTGTGTGTGTGTGTGTGTGTAATATAGGATCATCTGGAATAAAGCTTTCTATTAAACAAGTGTAGTGTGATATAACAATATAATTAAACATTGTGTTGTATATGTCAGTAAGGTAGAATGGGGGAGGGCTGGGCACTGAACCAGGAGTGCAGAAACTGGAGGGTGCACCACCTCTCCCCTAACTGGGGTTTCATTTCTGATCATCATCTCCTCATTTATAAAATGAAAAGACAAAGGAACTGGCACACACAGTCGGATGGAACAGAAGAGCTGGGTAGATGTTTACACAGACAGATAATGGGATGGAACAGAAGAGCTGGGCAGATGTTCACACAGACAGACAATGGGTTGGAACAGAAGAGCTGGGTAGATGTTCACACAGACAATGGGATGGAACAGAAGAGCTGGGTAGATGTTCACACACAGTGGATGGAACAGAAGAGCTGGGTAGATGTTCATGCACAGACACCTGACTTTTGACAAAGATGCCAACAATACACTCTTGGAAAGATGGCGTCTTCAATAATAAATGCTGCTGGGAAAAGCTGAAGTCCACAGGTAGAAGAATGAAACTAGTCCTTTGTCTTCCATCCATCCCATTATCTGTATGTGTGAACATCTACCCAGCTCTTCTGTTCCATCCGACTGTGTGTGTGGACATCTACCCAGCTCTTCTGTTCCATCCCATTTGCATAAAATCAACTGCAAATGGATCACAGACCTCCATGTAAAACCTAAACTCTGAAACTCTTTGATGGCAGAGAGTGTGCTACAACACATAGGCATAGGAAGGATTTCCTAAATAGGACTCCAGTTCCTAAGGAGATAAGAAAGGTCAGCAACTGACCTATGGTACTTCATGAAACTAACAAGCTTCTGTACAGTCAAGGAAACATTGAATAAAGTAGAGAGGCAACTTACAGGATGGGAGAGCATGTTATACTCCTGACAGAGGATTAGTATTTAGAATATACAAAGAACTTGTGAAATTAAACATCAAGAAAACAAATAATCCAATTAAATATGGGTCTTGGTACTGAACAGAGATTTCTCAAGAGAAGAGATACAAATAGCCATTAAACATTTTAAAAGGTGTTCAATAACGTGAGGATGAGAGATGGCCATCATAACTGATTTCATTTCTTAACTAATTGTGAATAATCATCAATAAACACGTGTGAGCAAGTATCTCTGTAGTAGGAGATAGTATCTTTGGGGGATATGCCCAGGAATGATGTAGCTTCGTCCAATCGTGAGTCTATTTCTTGCTTTTCAGTGGGGGGATCTTCACAATGGTTTCCATAGTGGCTGCACCCAGTTTCCACTTCCACCGACAGTGAATACGGTTTCCTTTTCTCCACGTATACACCAGCATTTGTCGTCATTTGACTTCTTGATTGTAGTCATTCTGGCCTGGGTGAGATGAAATTTCAAAGTAGTTTAAATCTGTATTTCCCTGATGGCTAATGATGTTGAGCACATTTTATTTTATTTTATTTTATTTATTTTATATGTATGGGTGTTCTGCCTCTATGTATGCCTGTGCATCACTTGCATGCCTGGTGCCCACAGAGGCCAGAAGAGGGTATTGTGTCCCCTGGGACTCTAGTTACAGATGATTGTGAGCTGCCACGCAGATGCTAGAAATCGAACTTGGGTCTTCTGAAAGAGGAACACATGCTCTTATCTTTCATAGTCCCAGAAGGTGCTATAAAGATTGCTAGGGGAGAAAAGGTATCAATGATCTTACCCAGCTGTAAACTTTAAGAACTACAAGACCAACCTGCTAAGCAAAATACAGTCCCCTTGCAGTAATGGCACCACTGTTACAGCAGTAACCACCTGCCCTCTGACTGGTCAGATGTTTGTGTCACCAGCCTGCTCTCTTACTAATGCTTCCTGCACTTACCTCCTACGGAAACGACTTGTAACAAAATCATTCTTCCGGGGTCTGCTTCTAAGTGACTCTAGCCCTAGACAATATCTTCCCTCTGCCATAAGATCAAGGTCCAAGACTGTTGCGTGCCAAATCTCAAATCAGACCTTTGCCAGCTCTGGGCCTGGTTGGGTCTTTGCCTTGGCCTTTTCTCTGGCCACCAAGCTGGTAATGAGAACTTGCTCCTGCCTGCTCCAGACTCATATCCATCCCTTTACCCTTTTCATTTAATGTGTGATTGTATTTCTTAGCGATAACTCTATGTTCCTGGAAGACGTCCTTACATATCCTTCTCAGGGTCAGCATGTCCTACAGCTCCTAGCTTTGGGCCAGCAGCTGCTTGGGTCAAAGTTGGAGATCTCTTTTGTCCTTCTATAACACACTACACTTACTCCTGTTAGGGCCTTTAGCACATAGACAGTCTGGGCGACATCTTCTGTACCTGTTCCGGTGGATGGGAACCATATATGCTCATCTTGACAGATAGCTTCCAGGCTATGGTCCACATCCCTACCCTCTGTCTTCCAGAAGCCACTTGCTCACTTGATGAAGTTCACAAAGTATCTACTGATGACTTAGCATTTCCTTGACCAGAGGAGGCAGACCCAGCCTGTTTGAGGGGAGGCAGGCTCCAGAGGACGAGGACAGAATAGAGTAGGAAGTTGGGGTGGGGGAGGAAGCAGTGGAAAAATGTGCAAACTGTAAAGCAGCAGGTAGCCCTGCAAACTATTAGATCATTAGCCAGAGGGCAGAGTCAGAACAGTCCAGCCTGCCGTGGTGGTGTGAGGCTGCTTTTGGAGTTTGATTGAATCAAGCATTTTTACTAAGTCCATGTTTTACCTCCAGTGTCTCCCCTTGTTATTTCCCATTCTGGGGTCCTCACAGATGGTGATGCCGACAGGCAGCGCCAGGGAGATACACTTTCTTGTCTTATGGCCAGCCTGATCCCATCCCTCTCTGCCCTGGCTAGGCTCACCTTTCCTGTGCTTGGAACACCTGGGCTCATGCATCTTTCTATCCTGGTACCCATCAGGGTCATGGACCAGGCTGGAAAGGCAACTTTTAGTCTCCAGTCCCCAACTCTACCCATGGCAGAAGCGGTAGGGAGGGGCAGCCTGTTACTCAGTTGCTGCACTGTGTAAGTCTTGCTTTACAGGGGACTCCGCTCTTTTTTTTTTTTTTTAAAGCCTGTGAAAGTAAAGAGATAAGAAGTGAAAGATGTTGAGTATCTCCTGACTCTCTTGCCCTGTGGACAGGAGGTGGACACTTAGAAAAATGGAAAGACAAGTGAACCTAAATGATGAGAGTACGTCAAAGCCTGTGTGGGTCAGGGCGAGGATTCCCACCCAGCTCTCCTGAGGCTGCAGAATGAAGTAGAGAGCAAGATCCAGAAGACTTTGCACAGAAGCAACAAAATTAGCAAAATCTGTTGGCAAAGAGGAAGACTATCCCCTCATCATGTCACAGACAGAACTTGTGTAAGTAAGCCCGTACAACACAAAACTGAGAAAGCCCGTGACATGCAAGCGACATATAACGTCCCAATGCTTTGTTCTTAGGGCTTTTGGCTTCTAACCTTCTCCCTCCCTTGGAAGCAATATCTTTCTTAAATGCTATTGTTGGTCTCAGTTCCTGGTTTGGTGTTACAAGAACTGGGAATCCATGTGGGTACCCACGGCACCCTAATATCTGCCAATATCAGTCCTTGTCCCAAAATCTGCCAGTCAGTAGCAGCCCTGGGATACTATAGTGACTCTCTTCCCCCTACTCTTGTAAGGGGTGTGTGTAGTATCTTCACCCATCATGGAGTTCCTGAGGCCCCTGTAGCAAGAGGCAGATCAACAAGATGACCATATCATTTGTTGTAGAATATTAAGGTGTGTTACTTTTGTTTGTGTTGCATTTGTTTAACTCTGTGAAGCTGTGTTGCTGTGCCTGTCTAAAACACCTGATGGGCTAATAAAGACCAGAACAGCCAATAACAAGGCAGGAGAAAGGATAGGTGGGGCTTGCAGGCAGAGAGCCTATATAGAGGGAGAAATCTGGGAGGAGAAAAGAAGTAGCCAGAGAAAGAGGGCAACATCAGGGGCCAGCCACCCAGCTACATAGCAAGCCATGGAGTAAGAGTAAGATTTACAGAAGTTAGAGAATGGGAAAAGTCCCCAAACCAAAGGTAGAGGGAATAATTTAAAGCTAAGGAAAGCTGGCTAGAAATAAGCCAAGCTAAGGCCAAGCATTTATAATTAAGAATGAGCCTCTGTGTGTAATTTATTTGGGAGCTGGATGGCAGGCCCCTCAAAAGAGCAAAAACCAACTACAATCATTAGCTAGGGTCACCCAGCACAGGAGCCTTCGGGAACAAAGAGGCAACTCTGCAAGAATGCACAACTGTGCAGACGTGTGGGTAGAGCCAAAGAATCCGACTAATCAGAAAGCCTGTCTGCTCAGCAGCTGTCCGGCATCACCCTTCCTTTCTTCTGGGTGCAGGATCCCTCTGGACACTGGACCTTTCTTCTCCTTTTTCTCCCCCTCTTCCTCGCTCCCCTTCTTCTCTTTTTGTGATAGAGACTGAGCCCGTGCTAAGCAAGGATAAAAAACTATCTACGTTTGATTGTAATAGTGTAGAAAAACTTACACTATTGCTCAGAGAGGGGAGTATATGTGGCCTGAAGCAGGTGGGGCCTGAGGAGTTCTGAGGTTGTTTGGAGAGGAGTGTGTGTTCATGTTACTTGAAGGGATAGGAGCTGGGCTGCCGAGTGCGTTATTACAAGAGGGTCTATGTGTCACTGAATACCAGTAGGGTCCCAGACTTTAAGTTGCTCCCTGTGTTTCCCTCCTTAGGGTGGCCCTTCCTGGCACTCAAATATCACATTGGATGTAGACTGCCTGGGAAAGGATGTGACCACAAGAGAGACGGCTATCTTCAGGGAGGCCCTGGCTGAGGAGCTGACAGTGGAGTGACTATCCACTGCCACCACTTTTAGCCACGAGATTACAGGTACCTCCTTGAAGAGGGTGCGGTGACATCTGATGATATCTACCCCAGGAACATGAAGCTCATTCTCTCTGATCACTCATGCTTTGCCCAGATCAAAGCATTTACGGCTCAGGGTTACAGGGTTAGTTAGGCACTGGGCTTGCAGGTTCTGACACTGAGCAGCCTATAGGTGGGGTGCTTCTACAGAGAGGGTGGTAGGTGCATGCTTGGTCTATTCCAGTGCCCCACAGTCCTGCGGTGTGGACTGAGCACCCAGCCCATGAAGCTCGGAGCTGTCTTCTCATCCCCACAGGCCCTAATCCTTTCTCCAATATGGAGCTGGCTACTTCCTACCCTGTCTTTGGGGTATCCACACTTCAACTCTAGCCATGCAATTTCAAGGTTCTTTTTCTTTTGGGGATCTCCTGGATCTGGAGTTGGGGAGCTGGAACTGTTGAGGGCCTGGTGGTACAGGCCACAGGGGCTGAGGAGGTGGTGATGGCTGTGGCTTGGTCGTCATCAGCGGTTCTGCGGGCATGTGACAGATGGAGGTGCATTGTTCTGGGAACTCGGAGGGAAGGGAAAGGGCCCTCCAGAGTCTCCATCTCTCCCAGGGCGGTTCAGGGCTGGCTGCCATGTGGAATGCATTTGGTCCTGAGGATGACGACAAGTATGAGCACAGTGTGAGCACAGCTCAGGACTGACCTCTTCCAAGGGAGTGAGTCCTCAGGAGGAGCTGAAGACACACAGGGTGCAGATGTAAGCGTCTAGGAGAAGGGAGCACAGCTTGATTTGCTCCCCACATCCTGAAGGGGTGGGAGTCCTTGTCCTTGGGAATCCCGAGTTCCTAGTAACACAGATCTCTGCAGCCCCGGGGCTCCTCTTCCTCCCTGAGCCCTGGCTGTCATGGGACGCTTGGTCCTGCGCTTGCCCTGGTGTCCTCTGAGGATCTGTCTCCCTGGCAGGCTCTAACCACCTTGGCTGTCCCTTTCTTTCTCCCTTCCAGGGTCAGAGAACATAGGCTACATGTGGGTACTGGCCTCGTAATCCTGTGGTCTCCTCCCTGTGTCTCATGCTCCTGCTAACCAACTCCCCCACACCCCCACTACCCCCGCTCCTTTCCAGGCCCATCCCAGGCCGCCTTTCCAGCTCTACCTGCTGTCCGCTGTGACTGTCCAGCCTCTGCTAGTCCTCGCCAACCTGGAGAACTGCTCACCTGGTGTGCTTTTAGTTCAAGGCATTCCCATCCCTTTACCCAGTGCCTGTAACTCTTCACAGTGAAAATAATACAACAACAAAGACAAGAATCACCAGCCGAGGCTCAGAGAGCATACACAACTTGCCTAAGGTCACATAGTTGGAGCTGAGGCTGGGTGGGAGCCGGCTGGCCCTGAGGGGAATCACACACTAGCTGTTTTCTCCCTGGGTTGCTGGGACTCCATCACACCCTTGACAGAAACCGCCCTTCGTATTCAGATCCGGGAGACGGAATCTCAGAGCCCCACACAGCAAGCAGGCTTCTGTTATCGCTTTGCCGACAGCCTGCTTCACTTCTTGCTTCTGCTCAGAGGCTCTCCCAGCTGTCTCTGACAGCTCGCCGCCTCATGTGAAGCCTCATCTAACTCATCTAGGTCGTTTTCCACCTTACACGGCAAAGAATAACAGCCAGGGGCTGTTTGTGTAGAAAGACTCCTCACAGCCAAGTGGCCCTGCGTGCTGGGCAGACAGCAGAAGTCTGCAGGGCACAGTGGCTGCAGGAGCTGGAGAAAATTAACTCCGGTGTAGATTTCCACTCATTCCTGGCTACTACATTCAGGGTGGAGTTTCCGAACTTCCTGACCATCTGAATCCACTTCTGAGTCTTTAATCTCAGGCCCTGGTGGGAGGGAGGGCTCATGCCTGGCTTCTCCAGGAACAGGTATGCCGAAATTCTGGAACCTCTCCTACTCCTCGGGGGGAGATTCTTCTACTCAGTCTGCCTCGATGGACCCTAAGTATAATTCCCACTCTGCCACAAGTTGGTGTCTGTGAGATGGAGATTGGGGCATAAAATGCTTTATAGGTCAACTCATGGGGAGGTTGGAGGAGGGGTTGGATTTGGGTGGCTGGGAGAAGAGGAGGAAGCAGGGTGTGCAGAGAAGACCCTGGTCTATCTGTGTTGCGAGTCCTTTAAAGCCTCACTCAAAGGTGCTGAGCAAGCTCTGCCCATCAGACTGACCAAGATGAGCCAAAATGGCGGGACTGGCATAGCTCCATTGGTTTCCAGTCCCACCATTTTGGCTCACATTTGGCCCGCGAAGGAGTGTGCACCCATGTCACTGTGGCCTGTGCGGTTTCAATCTTTCAGATCTACGTTTCTTACAGGGTTCCCCTGTAGAAGGTGGGGATCACAGCATCGTCAATGCACATCAACTGGAAAAACTCATGTGTGTTGTTGTTATGTTCCTCAAATTCATTCAGCAAGGGAACATACTTGACACATCTCCTGGGAATACCGTTGGAGACCACTCTTCTAGAAACTATGCTCGAAGTTTGCTGCGTGGTCCCTAGCACAGTGCCCTGTGCGTCTTCGTAGATAACCAAGGGTGACGTCAGGATTGATGCGATGGAGAAAGTGAGGAAAGGGGTCATGGTTATGGCGGTAACGTTCATGACAAAGACATTGGTGACCAGGGTGAGTATGTTGGTCAACAGTTGCTGGGGAAGAGCAGATTCTTAGTGATACTGCCACCAGGTTGGGCAGAAAGTGCCAGTAAAAAAGCGCCTAAGAGTCACCCATAATTCTGTAATTTATTCCTCATTCATGCTTCTTACAAGTAATCCCACTAAACTCAGTTCTACCAAGCTAGGCCTGGGTGAAGTTGCTTCTTTGGTCTCTTCTTAATGCCCTATGTCTTAGTCAGTGTTCTTTTGCTGCGAAGAGACACCATCACCATGGCAACTCTTATAAAGGAAAACATTCAACTGGGGCTGGCTTACAGTTCAGACAGAGGTTTAGTCCGTTATCACCAATGGCGGCACACAGGCAGACGTGATGCTGGAGAGGTAGCTGAGAGTTCTACACCTAGGTCAGCAGGCAGCAGGAAGAGAATGAGACACATTAGGCCTAGTTGAGCTTCTGAGACCTCAAAGCCCACCCCCACAGTGACACACTTCCTCCAACAACACCACACCTACTCCAGCAAGGCCACACCTCCTAATAGTGCCGGTCCCTATGGGCCTATGGGGCCAATTACATTCAAACCAGCACAGCTTGTCTGGGGTGAACAGACATTTGTTCATGCTTTCTGTGATGGTGGTTGTCAATGGAACGGATCTAGGATCTCCTAGAATCACCTAGGAGATAAGTCACTGGACACGCTTATGAAGGATTGTCTAGAATTGGTTGGCATCTGGTCATGCCCGTAAGAAATTACTTTGACTAGGTTAATTTAGGTGGAAGACTCACTCTAAAAGTGGGTGGTGCCATTCCCTGGGCCTGGATTCTGTACGCAAAGGAGAAAGTGAGCTGAACATCGGCCTTCATCGCTTTCTGCTTCCTGAGTGCAGACACAATGTGACCAGCCACCTCAAACTGCTGCTATGACTCTCTTGCTATGATGGACTATACCCTTGAACTTTGAGCCAGAGTAAGTCCTTCCCCCTTTAAGTTATTTTCATCAGGGTATTTTTTATCACAGTAGCAAGAAAAGTAACCAAGACACCTCTCCAGGCAAGGTCATACAACACATACCTTCTGCATATTAGTAACACAAACATTTAGTCCAGATGGGTTAATGAATCAGCTAGTAGCCAGAAGGTCATAAGCGCAGACCAGGGAGGCAGATAAAAAGAGCTAATGACGACCTTTGCCACAAGGTAGCCCACTGAGAGTGTGTAGGACCCATGGCACATGTGATTGCCACAGCCACAGGATTCCTAGGTTGGTGAGCAGGGGCTGTGAAGGCCAGCCCCAGTCAAGAGTAGGGCTGAAACATGGAGCATCCTATCTCAGCCTCGTCACACCAGAGAGGACAGGATGACAGAGGGCTGGAGAACGGCGGTGGGTGGAAGCTGTTCAAGAAGGTTTTGGTGGCAGTGGTGTGGAGGCATTGGTCATGGGGCCATAGTGAGGATGATAGTGGCTGTTTCTGGTGAAGGGGACGAAGATGATGGCGTTGGGATTGACAGGGCACTGATGGCAGGTGTGCAGTGAGTGACGAGGACACCTCAGATTGTGACACTGTGTGACACTGACATCAGCGATGTAGGACTCTTGAGAGCACTGTTCACCAATATGGCCCTAAAATGACATCCATAATGCCTTTCTTGGTGGCAGGCGGGGCTTTGACAGCCGGTAAGAACAGTCTCTGCTTCAGAGGCATGAAGATGACTTTGGTCATCTGTGTGGAGAGGTACCCTTAACCATCCTCCGTAAGTCAGCCCCACACTTGGCTCTTTGCGTTTTTCAGCTTGCAGGTAGTCAGCTCCGTAAGCCACTCCCACCTGGGACTTGAAGCCTGAACAAATAAATTATACTCGTTATTCACGTCAGCAGCGATATCATCAATGCCTGGGAGTTCAGACCCAGACTGAGCCACTCAGGGGACATGGCCGCCCACCTCAATATTGTTCAAGGCAAGCATGCCATGATTCACCACGGGACGGTGAGACCCAGGCTCTTATATCAACGTGACATAATTTAGAAGCACCCTTTTCCCCTCTGGAGTGGGACCTCTGTTGGGGTGGCAGACATATGGCTTCCTTGGGAGTGTGGGAGGGATTTGAAGAGGCAGGATTGAGCCTTTTCCTACTCCTACCAGAAGATTGCTGCTGGGCTCCAAAGTCATAACTCACCTGGCCCCGCCACTGACAGGCTGCTATTGTACACAGCAGCAGCCAGCTTGCTCCTCACACAGAGACCTGCACTCTGCAGCGGCCCTCACAGAGCCAGAGCCAGGGATGTTCCCAGGCCTGAAAGCTGGCGAGGCAGGCTCTGGCTGCCGCTAGGTGATTTTTTAGCACGTTCCCTGACAGCCATGTTTTCCTTTGGTGCTACTTTGACCAAATACCCGGCAAACAGTGGAAGGAAAGAAAGGTTCATTCTGCCTTATAGTTCCAGAGAGGTTTCGGTCCAACATGGCGCGGTGATGCCGAGAGTGTGAGGTGGCAGATGTGCACACGGTGAAGACCAGGAAGCAGGGAGAGCAGCACAGAAACCCCAAAGTAGCAGTACAACCTCCAAAGGCCCGCCCTTGAGACCTACTTCCTCCATGCAGGCCCCTCCTTGTCAAGGCATCACAGCCTTCAGAGTAACACCACAAGCTCGGGGCCAGCCTTGAAAATGTGAGCGTGAGGGCGCCTGTCAGATTCAAACCATATCAGGCTGCATTCCCTGCTCTCAGGCCTGCTGGAGAGGAGAACTTGGCGGAAGCCTTGCTGAACGTTGTGTGGATAGGGCTTTCCTGGCCACCCACAGCTTCCTTGGCATGTGTGAGAAATCATGACAGCTTCATTAAAGCCACATCCCTGTGTGTCTTGATATATTAGGTGATGGGCAAAATGCCAGTAGGGTGGTTCTTTCTTTTTCTAGGAGGAATTCTTAAGCTTACTTTATCTCCCTTCCCTTGCTTTCTTTTTTGTCTCCTTTTCCCCCTGTAGTTACGAAATGAGACTCCAGGGAGCTGAAGAGATGGCTCAGTAGTTAAGAGTACGTCCCTGAGTTCAGTTCCCAACACCCACACTGGGCAGCTTATAACCTCCGGTAACCCCATCTCTGGGCGATCCAATGCCCTCTCCTGGCTTCCTCTGACACCTACACTTACGTACACATACACACACACACACACTTAAAAATAAAATCTTAAAAGTTCTAGCAGCTTCTGGAAAAAAACCCAGGCTAGCTGGCAGAATAAGCATGATGCCCACAGATGTATCTTATGACCTTAAATGATTGTCAGGGCTTTGGGGATTGTAGGTAGCTATGGTATGGGAAGATAAGGGTCCAGTTTGGATGTTCTAGAAATTCAAGTCTTGGGGGAAAGCTCTGAGGTTTAGGAAATGGAAAGCTCTAGAATTTATCGGAATAAAATATTTTGAGTTTGGAACATAAATATGTAATATAAGGAGAATCTACCTCTTGGGGACATTTTAGGTATATTTTTATCATCTATCTATCTATCTATCTATCTATCTATCTATCTATCTATCTACCTATCTATCATCTATCTATCGTCTATTTATTGAGGCAAAGTTTTTCTGTGTAGCCTGGCTGTTCTGGAACTCACTCTGAAGACCAGGTTGGCCTCACACTTAGAGATCCACCTGCCTCTGCCTCCCGAGTGCTGGGGTTAAAGGCGTGCACCATCAATGACCAAGAATCTGACTATGTTTGTAATGTTGGCCCTAAGGGAACGTTATAACAATGTCACTAAAGCCACGGAGAATAGGTAACATGAGACACACAGCACTCTTAGTGTTTAAGGCTGGTCCTTTAGTGCAGAACAGGGATACCCTGAAGGCTGTTTCCCACAACAAGGAACAGGGAAAGACACAGGCCCCACAGGGAAAAAGCTCTCAGGACACGGGTTTGCAGATGATGAACTTTCTGAACTGGAAGTCAGCTCTTAAATGATGAGAACCAGCAAGTGGACCATCCTCACCAAGCGGAGGCCACCATTTATGGACTTAAACGTTTCCACTCAGGCGTACTCACCTCAACATGAAACACAAGGTATTTTCCATGGAGGGAGGACAATGAAACCAGACACGTAGTTACCCCAGAAAGCAACCCCTCCTGTCCACAAAGACTGGAAGCAGGCTACAGCTCCCTTTTCCTGGTTTTTAAAAGCTCAAGGTTTTGGTGGCATCAGTGATGTACCCTGGGCTCCCAGACAAAGGAAACCATGACAACAACTTTCTTGTCATCTTCCTGCCTCGGCGTCTTCAACATCTGCCTAAGCAGCATGTGCCATCACCTCTAGCAACACAAAAGCACCTTTCTAAGATCGTCTCCAACGTGTCTGTTGAGAACTGAGGGCTCCAGTTTCCCTTGGCTTAGTTAAATTGGAGCTAGAGGTTCCCTTCATCCCTTCATCCCATGTCCCTCCAGCTCTCTTATCTCTTCCGGGTGCAGCTCTTCAAGGCTTCCCGGAAGCATTCTTCTGCGCATGCGGCCCTGCTCGGCCTGACCATTGGTTACTTTTTACTTCTTTCCCCCTGCTTTTGTTGACTTTCACAAGAAGACAGACGACAGTTTATGAGCACCCCCACTTTGCTTTCTTTGGGGTTTTCAGTTGCTTTAATCTGTTCCACTGTCTCACCATCCACTTACCTTCCACTTCCCTGAGCCCCGTGGGAACTGGTTCCAGTCAGGCACTGGTCCAGGTTCCTCTCCACTGGGGCCGTCGTCTTGCTGACTTCTCTGGGCTCTGTTTTTGGCTCTGCCCCTGGAGCCAGTGGCTTCCTATGTCACGAGAGTTCCTATTGGTGTTTTTTCCCTTCCCGTGTGTTCCTCCATGCAGCCAGGCGGGTGTTTATGAACGTCCCAGGAGGCTTTGCTTTTGAAACAAGAGAATAGCTTCTGCATTTCTTGGACTGCACGCTGAGATATGTCATCTATGAAATTCCTGTTTTAATGACTGACAGATTTCCGAGGAATAACGGGATATTTCAAACTCGGCCGGCTACTGTATCACCCGCTGTGTGTATTTCTCAGTGCAAACGAAAAGTTCAGTAAGAACCACTTTATTTGACCCATACCATACTCCCTCCAGCATCCATCTTTAAATCTAACAAAGCAATAACACAAAAGATCAGATTAAGAAAAAATACAAATTTCCAATTCTTCACCAAAAATTATCAGTACATTGCAGATGTGTTGGTGAGAGGACTCAACCGGCAAAGGTGCCTGCTGCCAAGCTTGCGGATCTGAGTTTGATACTTTGACCCAACAAGTTGCCCTTTGACCTCTATACACATGCCGTGTGTGGCAAGCTCCTGGGCATGCTCACACACCAAATAAGGGTAATAAGACATTATAGACGATTACAGCAATATGATGCAGGTTAAGATCTTTGATAGCGCCCGATCCCTATTGCAAATCCTCGAAATGTTTGCTCTTCGGAGTGTGGACCCTGGACCAGCAGAATCAGCCTTCCCTGGGAGCTGACTGCAGTGCAGACTGGGGCTCCAGACCTGTGTGATCAGAATTTTAAAAGGTCTTTAAGTGGTTAGTATGCACAGGGATGTTCAGGATACCAGGTTTCCATAATTAAAAATATTATCCAGTGTAGCACCATGCCAAATGAAAATTAAATGGATCGATCACATCATCCAGCACGGGGGTTTATGCACCATTCCTGCCCAGTGTGGAGGCATCTTCATTTCTGCTTGCAAGGGCTCACTCAGTGCTGAGGGAAATACTGAGAACCCAGAGAATCATGAAGCACCCAGAAACAAGGGTGACCACAATTCCTACCTCCGTTGGTTACCTTTGCCAGGCCATGATACAACGCCTGACAGGAACAGCTACAGGGAGGAAGGATTGACTTTTATCTCATGGATTTAAAGGATTTAAGACCATCATGGCCGGATGTCCTGGCGGAGCAGCTAATATCATGGTGGTGGGAACGTGTGAAGGAGGTTTCCCTTATGGCGGACCAGGAAGCGCAGAACACAATGGCAGCCAGAGGCTGGCTATAACCTTCCAAGGACCACTGGTAGTGAGCCTCATCTCCTAAGGAGTCCTCCCTACATAGCTCTACCAGCTGGGGACTGAGTAAAACAAGCCTGTGGGAGACATGGCAGTCTCAAGCATAATATTCCTCTAGGGGCCATGTATTAATTTTTGTCTTGGCCCTTAGGTCTTGGCCGTAAGCTGGGACACTTTACATCAGCAAGCCTGAAGGGCAAGTGTTTGATTCTGTTGGGATGGACCAGGGCATTGACATGTAACCCAGCCTGAGCTGTGGCCTTTCTTCTACCCAGAACTGTGAACTGGGTCGGTCACAATGAAGAATTCATCCAGCAGTGGTGACAGCAGCAGATCTTTTTCTTTTAGCAAAAGTAAAGGTGACAGGCTCCTGATGTCTCCTAGCATGTCACCTAGTTTATCCGAGAGCCATCTACTCCAAAGTCTGTCAGGATGATCTCTCTCTCTTTTTTTCCTTGACCTGCCAGATTCCTTCTGTTATCC
The DNA here is from genome assembly GCF_949786415.1 of Peromyscus eremicus. Classification (NCBI taxonomy): domain Eukaryota; kingdom Metazoa; phylum Chordata; class Mammalia; order Rodentia; family Cricetidae; genus Peromyscus; species Peromyscus eremicus. The sequence continues at coordinate 58,795,282 of NC_081432.1, read as the reverse complement.
CAAAGACATTGAAAGTGACAGACTTTATTCAGTCAATAGGTATATAAAACAGATACACAAATCAAACACATGCTGATAATAAACCATGAAGTAATTTATTGTAAAATGAATCTTGGGTTTGCATATAGTCTGACCATTTATTAAAATAGGACCAGCGGCCACAATGCAGAGAATAACTGACCGTGGGGAGCCCAGCCCCAGTTGATACATCTACAACACAACCCCTACACTAGGTTCAGGAAACGTTTTGGAAGAGTGGCAGAGATATTTTAAAAAAATCAGAGGACCAGGGTGCCTGCTGTGGGATAGTGTCTCCTAAATATATATGACTGGGAAGCTGCACTCATGAAATCTAGAAAATACTATTGCCTATACAAGTGACCCCTGCATGGTGACACCCATGAGAATGTGAATCGGAGAAAATTCAGAAGGCTCTACCCTGGAAGAAGACTTCGGGCTGCTGGGAGATGGAGAATCAGTCTTCTCCAGGGACAAGTCCCTGATGGTCTGTCCATTTCCAAGAGGTGAGCACCAAACACACGGACACAAGAGCAACACTAACTGGGCTCAGGTTGTGCAAGTGTGTGTGTGTGTGTGTGTGTGTGTGTGAGAGAGAGAGAGAGAGAGAGAGAGAGAGAGAGAGAGAGAGAGAGAGAGAGAGAGAGAATAATAATTATGGAAGAAGAGATCATTTACTTGAGAGCGAGTGAGGGTTATATGAGAGGAGGTGAAGGATGGAGCTGGAGGGGGAGCTGGAGGAGTGGAAGGGATGTAAATACCATGCATGAAAAAGTTAAACTAAAAACCCAGGACCAGGGAGCTGGCTCAGCCGGGAACAATGCTTGCTGTGCAGGCCTGGCCTTGACTTTGCTCTACAGAATCCACATGCAAAGCTGGGTGTGGTGGCAGCAGAGCCTACAGCTCCAGCCTCCGAAGGGAGAGACGGGATCCCCAGAGCAGACTAGTCACACAGGTGAGCTCTGGATGTCACTGAGAGACTGCCTCAGCGAATTAAGTGGAGAAGCGATATTTCATTCTTCATCCTCCACACATGAGTATACACATGCAGGCCCACTCATACACAAACACACACATGCACATGTATACACACATGTACATACACATTCACATGTATACTCACATCCACAAATGGAAAAAGGAAAAAGAAGAGAAACATACCTTGCTGATGTGGGAAACAGCTGAGATGTTAGAGGTGTTTGTTTCTGTAGTGTGCTCTTGTTTCCTTGGCCATTGCAGACGAAATCTACCAAAAAGATTTAGCAGGCTGTGGCAGCACCCCACTTCCGGGCATTTGCTGTACTCTTGGAGAAGGCCAATGTGTCGGACACCAGAGAGAGCATACAGGTTGCCACAGTCTGAGGTATTTATTGATCATGGAGCTTTATAACTTACTCACTGCTAAGGTGATATCATGGAATGGAAAGTTAAATACCTGAGAGACTTTCAAAACCGAACAGCACTAAAGGCAGAAGCTAATGAAGTAACACATGGTTGACATGAAATTCCTCCATGTATGCTTTCCTAAGAATTTACATAAAGAAATGCTAGACAAAACTTTCCGAAAAGCCAAGAGCCATACTAAGAGCACCCTGGAAAAACCTTATCCACTCCAGCACAGCAACTGTTTTCTTTCTTGGAGTTCTTATCTCCATAAATACAGGGTTTCCATAGATGTGGTCACAGAACCTTGTGGCTTGCTTCTTTCACTTAACCTTGTATCATCAACATTTCCCCAGTAGCCACACTCGTGGTGCACACACTCGTGGTTGGGAAATTCCTTCCTTCCCAGGCAAGTGTGGACACCCGCCCCCCTCAAACCACAGTCATACTCCAAAAACCAAAGACACTTTTAAACTGGGTGTTAAGAATCAACAGGGCTCTTACGTACTGATCCTGCTAAAACTCCTTCCAGAGACACAGGGCCTGTCTGTCAACTGTTCTCTCGAAGTAAAAGGTTAACATAAATTCAATGCACACTGGTAAAGAATAGCGTTCCCCGGCTGCTGCAGGATGCCTGCTCCGAGTTAGGTGTTTTCTGGGGAAAATCTGTTACCTCCTTCTTGACCTCTCACCTTTACCTTCCTACTTCTGCTCCTGTCCCACTTCCATCCCACAAGCAGGATTGCATTAAAGCTTGGGGTCTACACGTCCAACCTGCTGGTAAAACTCACGCATATTTGCGCAACAATATCACTTACTTTATTTTGGTTATAAAGCCTATTCATGATTGTGGTAGGCAGTTTAGAATGCAGAAATAAAACTGACCTGTCACGCTCTGTTGCCCATATGTCAGTCTTTAGGAGACATGTACATCTTTAAACAATCCTGTTGTTGAGGCTCACGTGTTAAAAACAGGACTATTTCAGGTTCTGCCCTGTGCCCGCACGTTCACAGCCCAGATGAATTTAGCACCCGTGCCATTTGGCCCGGGCTTTTTATCCACGCGGTAGCTGAAATGAGGAGAAGGCTTCCCAGCCATCATTACGGGGTGATTTAACATGTCGTCAAGTATATGAAAGGCTCCTCTACGCCGAATAGCAAACAGCTGTTCAGAGTTTCCAGCAAGCCTGAAGCCAGAGGAGGGAGACGAGGCGCCGCTGGGCAACTTCTGTCCGAACCCAGGAAGAATAGCTGGTTCCTGAGGGTCTTGGGCAAAACCTGCACCATTTAGCTGAGGCTGCGATATTTTGGAAATTTAAGCCCACCGCAAAGTTACTTCCTTCTCTCCTCTCTCCCGCTCTCTCTGTCTTTTGGGACATGGTTGGCAGTTTACAGGGGGTGGGGCAGAGAGTGCCTATTTCTCCGTGGATCTTTAAGAGCAGACAGTCTTCTCGACTGAACAGATTAAATGTCGCTTGCTAAAGGCAGTGGGATGGATTTGTGACATCTAGGGGTGCTCTGCACACAGATCTTGCCTCCGTTTCCACCCTTAGCTTCCTTTTTCCAGGTCACTGTTTCTCTGTTTTGAGTCTATGGCCTGCCGTTTTGCTGTGCTCCCCCTGCCCCCCAGGGAAGGAGGACCATGTATCCACCAGTTCAGCAGTGAGGGAAGCAGAGAGGACTCCATGGGAGCAGTTTGCCCACCCTCTCTTACACTGCAGCCCAAGGCTTGAAAGTGTGCGTATCAAGCGTGGCTTTGAACTTTGGGTGCCGTGCTGTGGGCAGCAGTACCCAGAACCACGCTGCCAGTCTACACACCCGCTGCTGTCCCTTTTCATCATAAGGCTCCACAGCACCAGCCCCACACGCCCCTTCCATACTTGAGCTGCATGCTGCTGTTTTCTGGCTCATTTTTATGGATCTTTGTTCTGTTTAAGCCTCATGAGTTATACCTGCAAATAGTCTGTAACAGGAAGTGAGGAGAGAGGGAGGCCGGGGACCCCAAACACTCCTCAGGGAGGGCCAGTGTTTAGTTGCCTCCAAACACATCGGTGGTGTGACAGGGTGTGTGTGTGTGTGTGTGTGTGTGTGTGTGTGTGTGTGTGTGTGTGTGTATGTGTGTGTGTGTGTGTGTGTGTGAGAGAGAGAGAGAGAGAGAGAGAGAGAGAGAGAGTGCTGGTGGACTAACTGGTCTAACCTTTCTCTCCTCACGTCTCCCTCGAAGAGACATTTGCTTTGTTTTGTGGAAATGTTGTCTTTCGCCTCGTTTATTTCAAGTTCCTTGAGGGCAAGGATGGGTCTCTTTTGGCTTTTGCACAACCAAAGAGTTCAGAACATTCCACTAGCAGCAGCAGGCAGATCCTGAAAGTTATGGCTGTGAAGGATGGCATCACATGAATTTGAGGCATCATGGTCACATGCTACCTGAGGAATGAACTTGGGGGGCTAGTCATCTCTTGACTGTTGTGTCAGGTGAAGGAGATAGTCACTGCATCATGGGAACTTGACTATTTGTTATGAAGAGGGTCAAGCTGACAGAAACACACAGTGAATACTTGTGCATATTATAAATAAATTGATGAATGCCCATCACCTAGCATTAACACATAGCACTTGCTATTTTTGAGGCAGCTCCCAGGGCCCAGTTTTTTTTCTTCTTTTTCTCTCTGTGATAATTGCAGTAATGACACCCTCCTGGGACACAGGAACATTGTGTCCAACATGTCACGGAGATGGTTTAGACAGGAGATAAACCTCTGCCCTTTAGAGTTGAGTCATCACTAAATCTCTCAACAGTTACCAAGACCACCTAGGTGTGAGCCCAAGTGGAGGGCAGCCCAGACAAAGACAGGAAGTCATGGGGGTTTGCCATCCCCTCAGGGTAGACTGGGGATGGATATACAAACAGATGACCGGAAGTGTGATACTCTGAGGCCAGGGTTCCATTTTATAGGCTGAAGAACTGAGAACCTGAACAGTGAAGTTACTTCCCGCTTTTGGTTCCCAATCTCCTCACCCTCACCTGGAAATGAAGGAGTCAGGCTAGAATATTTAAAAGACCCCCCTCCCCCTCCCACCCCTGCTTTGAGTTTCTGGTACTTTCCACAGCAAATATTTCACCTGGCTCCCTGACATCCTCTGAGAATTTGCCTGTAAGCCGGGCTCTGAGCTGAGCCCAGCAGACATCTCCAGCTCAGGCTGCAGTCCACGGTGGGTTCTAAGCCCCCACTAGACAGCTTCTGCCAGCGAGAATTCTCCCGTCAGGCGTTCTGAAGCTCTGCCCGGCGTCCTTATTGCTGCAGTTTCCATTCATTTCCTTTGACCTGCCTGTGGGAGAAGCTTATATTACTGATAATTCTAGTTAATCCTTTAACTAGGAAAAGGAAACTAGCCATCTAATAGGCAGAATGAGGGAAGGACTTGGCACACCATCTGAAAATATAAACCTAAAATATTCCAGAGTGTTCTCGGGGAGGCCGCAGCCATTAACGCCCGGAGAACCAGCTACTGCATGGCCTGGCTCCTGGTGGTGGGCAGACTTCTGAGCCCAGCTGGGAGCGGGCACTTTCCCTTTCTGCATGCTTGTGGTGTACTCCCTTAACTTGCTAAGGCAGAGCATCTCCAAGCCCGTAAAAAGCTTTCTGACATGTCCCCAAGCAGCTGGCCTCCCCCCGTTTCAGAAGATGTCATGGTTTATTAATTCTTTGCAGAAGCAATAAGAACTGGGTATTGGCTTAATTTGGGGCCAATTTACTGTTAGGGTAGAAAAAATTGACTCTGTCTCCTTTTATTCCACACAAGGGTCTATAGTTTCTGTTTTAACCCCTCCTGTGCTGGGCTCCTCTCCACCTCACTTCTACTTGGATGATTTTGGGCCTCAGTTTCCCCAACATAAAGCTGAGATAATTGTGGTAACTATTTCCTAGGATTGTGCTGAATAGATATTAAGTTATTGAGTTATTTTAGTGTCTTTCTCTACCAAATGCTCCACATGGTGACACTTAAAAAAAAAAAACAACCCTGGAAATATCACATCCAGATGTTCTGGCTTCTTTATGGATAATGGGTACCATGGCAACCCTCTGTTCATGTTCTCATTAAGAGCAGCTATCTGGAGTTGAGTAGAGAGGACGTCTGTACCTGCCCAGCCTTTCCATCCTACAGAGGCAGGGGTTTTTCTGCCTGGCCCGCTGCTCTGCAGTCTGAGACCTGGGCTTTCCTGATTCTTTTATAGGCTGTGCATGGCCACATAACTAAATTCTCTTCAAGCCACTTTAGTGAGTAAGAGCTCTCACTCTGAAGCATAAAGGACCTGGGTTTGAATCCCCAGCATCCATGTAAAAAGGTTGGCACGGTTACACTCAAGCCTCTAACTGCAGTGGCGGGCGGGGGATTGGAGATGCAGAGATGCTGAGCCTGACCGGCTGGTAACCTAGCTCCATGCTCAGTAAGGGATCCAGCTCAAGGGAATAGGGCTGACAATTTTAGAGTAAGACACTCAACATCCTCTTCTGGCCCACCTGTGTGTGCACACACATGTGAACACACACACATAAACACACATGTGAACACGCACACACATGTGAACACACACATGAACACACACACGAACCCACACACACACATACAGCATGTGTACACAAGCCAAGAGAAAAGCTGGTTCAGCTTAGCTGTGGAACATGTCTGTCGTCCCACATACTCAGGAGGAGGATGAAGGGGGATTATGGGCTCAGTGCTAACTTGAGCTACCTAGAGGAGACTTCCATCTTAAAACAGCAAACACCCCTGAACTGTCCACCCCACAGTGCCCTAGCTTTACCTGTGGCATCAGGAAGCAATGCCCACTGGGAAGGAAAATTCAAACCAAACAAACGGAGTCACCCTCAGGAGACCTTTGTGGACCAAAGCTGAAATTGTGATTCACAAAAAAAGAAAGAAAAGCACAGTACATCGATAGCATCATCTCCAGCTTATACTCCAGTAGGACCCGGGAAGACCAACTGGACAGGTGCTTCACGGACCCCCAGTTAAGCCACATAGCACTGCCGAGACAGGTCGTTACCACTCCTGTTTGGCAGTTGAGAAAAGGTAGGCTAAGATTGAGAAACTTGTACAAGGAACCAGTGAGGGAGGAACCAGTGATGGCAGGAGCCAGTGAGGGCAGGAACCAGTGAGGGCAGGAACCAGTGAGGGCAGGAGCCAGTGAGGGCAGGAGCCAGTGAGGGCAGGAACCAGTGATGGCAGGAACTAGTGAGGGCAGGAACCAGTGAGGGCAGGAACCAGTGAGTGCAGGAGCCAGTGAGGGCAGGAGCCAGTGAGGGCAGGAGCCAGTGAGGGCAGGATACTTTAGCCCCCTCACTGGGAACTGGTCTGGGAGAAGGGCTTGTAGGGAGGAAACAGGTTCTGAAGAGGAAGGTGCTTTGCCAAGACTGCAAAGCTACACAACTCCTAGGTCTTGTACCTTACTCCCAGGAAAGGTACCTGAGATAACTGAATCTAAACAGTAGATACCATACAGGAAAGGTCTCACCTCAGCGTGACTTGAGGGGGTGGTGTTACCTCCACTGTCCCTTGTCTTCTCCTTCTGTGAGGAGGTGGGGAAGCATAATCTCTGAGAACCGCTGTAACAGTCTCGGATGGTTTTGAGCAGATCCTGCTTCCCCTGCAGGGTTTGTTAAAATGCAGATTCCTGGGTTTCTTCTGACCAGGTGGGCCTGGGGCAGGGCCTGAGAATGTGCATTGGACAAGCTCTTAGGCGCTGCTGGTCTAGAGAGCTGGCTACTAAGGTGTGGGGACCGGTACACCTGAGAGACACTGATGCCCAAGAAAGTGAAAAGCTGGCTCAGATCAGGGAGCGGCAGACTAGATGCGGGCCGGAAGAGCTCTCTTGCATTTTGGTCTATAGTGTCTGTATCTGTGAACTTGGGCATCGAGGGCCACACATCTGGTCCTAGGAAAGCCGCTCCGTCCCATGGGAAGGCCACCAGTTATTTATTTACTAGTCAACTGTCTTTTGAACTGGGTCACATTTGAATGTGAGAGGAGTCGGTCATTGCCATCATGTGGTGATGGAGGTGTGCACATGCTGGGCCTGTCCACTGCACACTGTCATGGGAAGAAGCCACGGGGCAGCTGGGCCTCTGGAAACTAGCTGGGATCACATCGGATCTTAAGTCTTTCTTATAGCTGCTTTTTGGTGTGTGTATGTATGTGCGGGTGCACGTGGACACACGTGTGTGGTGGCCAGAGGACAATCTCAGACATTGTCCCTCATGAGCCACTCACCTCGTACTTTGAAAAACTGTTCTTTATTCTTGAAAATGTTATACAAGTATACAATGAAATTTTATCATATCTACCCTGCATCCCCTCCAGTTTTACCCATCATACCCAACCTCCTGGTTTCATGCTTTTTTTTTTTTTTAAATAACACACTAAGTCCAGTTAATGCTGCCAACATGTGCATGGGCCACCTTGTTTATTGAGAAAGTGTCTCTCATTGGCCTGGAACTTAACTAGTAGGCTAGGATGGCTAGCCAGAGAGCCCCAGGGACCCACCTGTTTCTACCTCTCTAGTACTGGGATTATAAGTGTGAGCACCTTATCCTGTGGTGTGTGTGTGTGTGTGTGTGTGTGTGTGTATGTGTGTGTGCGTCTGTGTTCTGGAATGGAATTGAGGTCTTTACACTTGTATGGCAAGCATTATAGTGACTGAGTCACCTCCCCAGCCCTCTGACAAACAATTTGGTGTGGTTTAGAGCTCGCCACCAGGGTAAGATGGCTCCCTCAAAGATTTGCAGGGGCCCTCTGAAACATATGGAGTGGAAGTCAGGGGAGCCCCGAGCCAGAAAGAGTGGTTATCCCTGGAGGCCAGCAGGGGCCTCTGTTCCACATTCTGGACAAACTTCCCAGCCAGAGTCAACCTCACTGCAGGGTACTGCCCTGCCTGTTCCACAGTTGGGCCTGGAAGGACCTCGGAGGTCCATGAGGATCGGTGTGAGAGTCTCCCTCAACGTGGGACAAGGTGAGTTCTTTGACACCCAGGAGGCCCAGAGAGGGAGCTGAAGCTGGGATGAGGACCTTGCTTCTCCTGCTCATATGTGACTGCTGGATGTAAAGCGGGCTGTGTTTTCAAAGGAGGCATTCTGCCAGGTGTTCGGAGGCACAATACCCACTCAGAGGCCATCTTTTATATTCATTCAGATATGGAAATTTGGGGTGGAAGTTTGGTTGAGACGTTGAGCTCATTTCCCTGTCTTCAGGGCAGAAACTCTCCTCCTCAGCCTTTGACTCAGACGATCTCTAAAATGGGTGATTTTTTTTTAGGCTTTAGATGGCTTTCGCCTGGGCTCTCCTTCCCTCACTGTGCACGGTGGGGTGGAGAGAGTGAGGAGGCCCACTCACTCCTCACCTTCTGGAAAGGCTGCAGTGTGTGCTGAACCTAGGTGGTGCTCACACCTGTACAACCAGTCATATCCTTCCCAGGTCAGACAAGTGGGATGACTGGGTGAGCCTCAGACCTGTTGCTATGTGACGGATGTTGGGGAATCCAAGCAACATTAGGGCAAGAGGGGCCTTTAGTTCACAGAGCCACACAGCTGGAGAAAATACAGGAACTTATTACACTAGTCCCTTGTGCAGACGGGGAAGCTGAGGCCCAGAGGATTTTCCCCCAAAACTGTAAGGAGACAGAGCTGCGGCTTTCTCCCCCCACTCCGATTCTTAATCAGGCTTCTTTCCTTGGCCAAGCAGGATTTTATTTTCCCACATTCTGGAGGTAGAAAGTGTAGGTAGGCATGCAGAGCTGGTCAGGGAGAGTGATTTGTTCATCTTGGTGTCCCCAATACTTGGCACAATGCCTGAGACCCACAAGGGGCCATTTTATTGTTCCTCAAACCATGTGACAAATCAAGAGGATTTGTCTTACAGAGTTTTCATGAAGTTAATCTCACCTTATAACGCACACGAGTAACTTTAGCAAGGTATATAAAATAAGAGTGGTGATACTGTGAACCTTCTCGCGTGCATTCTATTCATTCTATTACTTCTTGGATTTTTTTTTTTTTTTGAGACAGGGTTTCTCTGTGTAGTTCTGGCTGTCCTGGAAATCACTGTTGTAGACCAGGCTGGCAAACTCAGAGATCCGCCTGCCTCTGCCTCCTGAGTGCTGGGATTAAAGGCATGCGCCATGTTCAGCTTATTGTTTCATATCTTATTCAAATGTAGTGTATTTGTTGTAGAAAAGAAACAAAACACAGATAAGGAGAAAATAAACAACCCAACAACCTTTCAGTGTTGTTATAGAGCCCTGGTGTAAGAACAGAGGCTTAGGGCCTGGAATTCTTTGGAGACTCGGTTACTTCCTATAGTCCCAGACCTCAGTCACTTCCTGTCCTGGAAGCAGTCTCATGAATCAGCTTCCTATCCTGTTTCCTCAGCAAAGTGAGATTCAGGTAAGATCATAGCAGGATCTTCCACACGGGCATGTGACCTTTTGACATCGAGACATGGCCTTGTCATCTCCAAAGTTCATGCTGGAGAGCTACATAATTGAGTTACCAAAAAAAATCACAACTCCTCCTAGTTTTAAGTCAGGTTACGATTTTGCATTGGGCTTCATTCATAGTTATCCTTGGCCAGTGCGGCCTGTGGGCTGTGGGTTGGAATGGGATCGAAGTGTGCCCTCACGTCATCTATCCATCCACCCTGAGAGAACCCACCCTCACATGGAGTCTGGGGCTTAGGGGGTTGAGAGAGCATCCGAGTCTGCCACAGGAACGCCCTATGTCAATGGCATCTGAGTCTCAGAAGTCAGAGCAACCTCCGTACATGCGTCACGTAGTGTCCCTGACAGGGCCACTAATCAACAGACCTGAAGTGAAAAGCGGAGCACCCTGAACCCTCTCGAGCTTCTGGCCTCTCAGAGCTGCTCACCCAGGCTGACCCAGAGCTGTGCCAGCCTGGCAGAGGCAGGTTCACAATTGCTCTTCCTGCTTCCCCTCTGCCATGTGGAACAACAGTCTTGACCTTTCTGTTTGGGGATGCTGTGAGATCCAGCCTCCATGAGAGTGGAAGCATGCTGTAGAGAGAAAACACCATCCCAGAGTATTTTCTTCGTGTGCAAAGAAAAGCTCACCGTAGTTCCGAAGTTCTGGGATCCACTGCTTGGTCCTCCCGCCTGGATGCGGCTTGCAAGTCATCCGGTCGTGATATCCCTGGCTCCTTAGCAACTCCCCTCATGGTTCCCAACTGTTAACGCTTCTGTGGAAAATGATGGGTGACAAGTTGCTCCCTAAGATACCCACCATCAGATAAGCCAGGATGGGGAGCGAGCTCTTCTGGAAGAGAAACAGGCGGCACTGTGGAAATTAAATCCTCCTCAGAGGAGAGGAGGGAACGCTAGCTCTCAGCCTCCAGTTTCTGAGGCAACCCCACCAGAGAAACTGGGGCGCCCTGGGGTTTGGGCTGGGAAGGATGGTAGCTGTTCCAGACATCTGCAACTGTCATCTGGAGCCTGGGCTTGGGTTCATGGCCCCCTCAACACAGGCAGTGGTTAAAGCCCTTCCCCGAGGGCCAGGGGTTCTGCCTCTTCTGTTCAGAACGCCTTGTGCTGACTGATGCCCCGACATTCGCCTGCACTTTGGACCGGGAGAGGTGGCTTTGCCATTGCCATTTCCAGAGAGGGGAAACCGAGGCACTAGAGGGCTGAGGCAGACAGTTGTGTGAATGCCGCTCCGAACAGACCTCCTGGTGTTCTTTTCTCCGCTCACTCCTGGGTTCACGCATGCGTACACACATATAAATTTTACAGCTCCCTGAAATTTATGAGGAAAGCCAGCTACCCTGAGAGCTCTTAATTAAGCAGCCTTCCAGGAGGAGAAAGGAAATGGGCTTCCATACTCTCAGCACTGACAGCAGATTGCATGATTTACCACCCGAGGCTCGATGTGTTTCTCCCCACATCACCCTCTCTCTGTTGTAAACATTATCACTTGGAAGGTGATTCAAGCAACCCCCCGCCCTTCCTGGTGCCCTTCAGGCTGCCAGCATTTCCTCTGATCTGCCTCCTTGCCCTCTAGATTCAAGATCAGATCGGAGCACTATACAGCACCCTGCCATCACCCAGACTGTAAGAGAGGGGCAGTCAGTCCAGCATGCCCAGAGCAGGCCTGAAGGGGCTGCCCAACTCTTGGAGGCGTGTGGGGGCGGGTGTCCCATCTCTCCTCATAGTCCACAGTAGCCTGCCAACGGCTGCCATGAAGATATATGTGTTTAATCAGATCCATGACAGGTATAGACCCTAACAAGAAGGACAGTCTGCTCTCCCAAACTGTTGAGGATCTGAGCTCAATGTTTACCTTGGAACTGAATGGATCACATTGTTCTGGGAAAGGAAATTTAAAAGAGCAGGCTTATAATTTTCAGTAGATCTGGAGAGCTTGCCACCCTTACCCTAGGCTCAGCCCCCCCCCCCCCCCAGTAAACCCTCGCTCTGTCTTTTTGCTGTTTTTAAACTTCTAAACACACCACAACCGACCAGCTCATCTCCTCAGCCCTGCTGATAAAGGTCTTAACACTGCCAGACCCCACTCAGCAGCCGTGGGAAGACATTGCTTCAAGGCAGAAGTGTTTTTGTTTTTAAAACTTCTTTAAAAATCAAAACCAAATGCTACTGAAATTTCAAATATGATGAGACTCATTCAAATACAGAGAGAAGGAGAAAGAGGCAAAGTTGGGGTGGAGGTGGCCGCGCCGATTCACCAGGCCCTCTTGCAACCGGGTCAGGACAGTGACTTCCTATGAGAAATAAGGTGGATGAGCCCAGCAAATTTAAAAACCAAATCTGGCAAAACACATCCCTCTCCTGGGATCGAGGAATGCCTTTGCCGAAGATGGTCCGTTTACCTTAAAATTCTTGGGTCGAGGGAGAGGGATAATCCATTTTCACTCTGGATTTTATGTGAAGAGGGGTCAGCCTCAGGCCTGGGTTAATGAGGGCCTGTGAGGGCTGGCCACGGTGGGTGTTGTGACCAGCCAGGAGGTGCCCCAGCCACCCCACTTCCTTCAGACGGGAGACTAATGTCTGAAAGAAACTGGATGGCAGGACAGTCTGACTCCTGGGGATTCCGAGGGCTTATCATATGCCTTTCTCTGCCGCATTGTCCTGAACCGCGGAGGCCTGGGAGAAGCCCCCGGAGTTGACTGCAGGCAAGAGCAGGGCCTCTGGCCATCTGCTTAGCTGCAGGCAGAGCACCGCCTCCTCCACCCTCTGTAAACCAGCCTCGCTGGCTGCCTGCTGACCTACCTCAGAGGCCTCAGGTTAGTTAATTCAGAGGGGAAGGCCACTTTGAACATTTAGAGGCTTGGTCAGGGGCCAAGACTCATTACACAGCTTCAAAGTTGGAAACTCCATCAAGTTCACTGAGGAAACATCATTTCAGATCACCCCAGTGGAACGGAGCCCACCCTGGCACCCCGGGAATCCCATTTTTACATGTGACAAGAGCACGCATGTGTGGTACTTTGCCAGGGCAGGAGGGAGCAGGAACCGAGAGCCTGTTTGCATTTTCTTTTCCACCACTTAAAAATTCCAACAGAACCATTATCACACCACCCCAGACTTGGAAAATACAGATGAGAAAAAGAAAATGTCCCCAAACCCCATACTTTAGCATCACAGTAACAGTTCTTTGTAGGTGTTATTCTTGTCTCTTTTCATGTCCTGTTAATCAGCAAACACACACAAAACAGGCCCTTTTGCCTTTTAAAAAAATAAGCATTACACCCCAATCATCTCCACATTTTTTCAGGACCCTGGTGTTTTGTTCTGGAAATGTGGCTAATTGTGGACCATGTAGATTGCCAACTTACCTTTTTATAAATTGTATGAACACACTCATTTCCCTCCATGATTGTTCTTGTTTTTTTTTTTTTCTTTAAGAAGTTGCATTTTTTTTTCTGACTATAAAAGTAACACATTTTTATTTTTTAAAAAGTGTGGAAAATCAGGTAGGTATAAAGAAGTTAATAAAAATCACCTGTAATTGTTCCACCCAGAGAAAATCACTATTAACCTTCGGGTGTATTTCCTTCATATATATATATTAGAAACATGATCACACTGCACTGAAGTTTTGTAGGTCCCTAGGGCTGGGAGAGTAAAATTGGCAGAGGAAATATTATTTCCAGGAGACTTTAGTGTGTGATACGTGTGCATTTGAAATCGCTCTGTGTTTTCATTGAGAACGTGAGACTGGGGACAGCCCTGCCCCTGCCCAGGGGTCAGGAGGGCAATTAAGGGTGGACAGTGGGGTGGCTGTGTCCAACTCTGCAGCCTTGCTCAGGGATTGGCTCCTGGTCAAAGGCTACAGGGGGTGTGAGCGAACGCACCTCCCTCATTTCTTCTGACAGGAGCCGTGGGGCCCCTGATTTATGGCCACACTTCACGGGACACTAGTAAATGTCCCATAGTATATTTTGTAAGAGTAATGAAGTCCCGGTAACCTCAGCTCTCCCTCAGCCTCTGCTCATAAATTTCCTTCTGCAAGAGGGGGAGCTGCCAGGGCTGTGGATTAGCAGAGGGGGTCCTGGGGCCCCAGCATCCTCCACTCTTCTCCTATTCCAGGCTTCCTCAGAAGGAAGGAGGGGGTTTGGCCGCAACCCCTCCACCCACCTGGATGGTGCAGCCCAGTTGAGCTCCGGACTGAGCCTCTAAAGTCTGAAGATAAAAAGCCCTGAGAAGCAGAGGAAGGCTGGAGAAACCCCAGAACAGATGTTCACCTTGCTTCTGTAGCTCCCATTATGGGTCAAGGCCAGAGGCCAGCGGCTTAGGGCTGGATCTTTCTTAAGCACTGTTGACCTTGAGCTGAAGGTTGATGCAGGGGCAATGGAGAAGGAGAAGGGCTGAGTTGGGGTGGCACGCTGGTAGGCTTTCCACGGGATCTAGAGGAAGGTAGGAGGGGCTGAGGGCACCCCCTCAGCAACATACACTTCCACAGGTTGTGGTCAGGGAATATGTCTGTCACCCAAGAGAAGAACAGCAATCCTTTGAATTCCCTTTCATTTGTTTCTTTCAGGGCTAAAGGCGTCCCCCGTCATTATTTGAATGTGACATTTCTTTCAGGTGCCTGTGAACCTGCCCCCATGCTCCTAGTCAGGTCCAGGAGACAAAACCCAAAGTCAGAAGCCTTTGCATTATTCCATCTTAGTGTCATTAGCTATTAAGAGGTTAAATGACTCGCCTCAGGGTTCTCCAGTTCCCATCTAGGCTCTCTGAAGATCCTCTAGAGAGGGTGGTGGGATGACTCCATGTGTAGAGGTGCTTACTGTTGAGTTCTGACGTCCTGAGTTCAGTCTTTAAAACCCAGGGTAGACAGAGAGAGCTGACTCCAGCAGATTGCCCCCCACCCCGCCCCGAGTCCCATGTGTGTGCTGGGGTGCTTCCTGCACCCCACAAAATAGAAGCGACCCCCTGAGTCACAGGACTCCAGGGAGAAGCCTGGCTAGATTCTATCTCCAACACCCTGGAAGGTGAGGCTCCGAGAGGGCTGATAACTTGTTCAGAGATCCACAGCAAAATCTCCAGGCGAGGACTAGAGCCCTCACCCTGCTGAACTGCGCAGCTGCCCTCTTAAGCTATCCGAACCCCCCGTACATACAATCTATGAAGTCAGCGAAGTGAGGCCTTTCCCTACTGTCTGGATGCTTCCTGTTTGCAATGAGCAGGGCCCAAGAGGAACCCACAGAGGGGAAGGTGTTGTGTGTGTGTGGATTTGGGAAGGAAACTCTGTGACCTGTAAACACTCAAGCCGTGGAACACTGAGTCAGTGGGACGGGGGATTCTCCAAGTTAAAAATTCTTATTTTGGTAGCTGGAAATTCCCCCACCCCCCACATTTCAATGGAGCCGACGAATCAGAAAATGATAAAGATCACTGTACTTACTACTCCATGAGGCTGGATGCAGAGTGAGGTTCTGAGTGTGGCCTGTGGGTTGTCACGGTGTTCGTTGCTTAGTGTGGAACTGTCGCTCTAGCCTCTTGGATTCCCCATGGACTTGCAGCCCCTGGCATGGTTACGAGGATCAGAATGCCAGTGTGAATGTCAGGATAGGAAGATACTCTGTAGCTGGGCGTGGTGGCACACACCTTTAGTCCCAGCACTCAGGAGGCAGAGCCAGGCGGATCTCTGAGTTCGAGGCCAACCTGGTCTACAGAGGGAGTTCCAGGACAGCCAGGAGTACACTGAGAAGCCCTATCTTGAAAAATTAAAACCAAAACCAAAAAATCAAAAAACAAAAAACAAAAATCCCAAAAAGATGCTCTATGTGTACTGAGATATGTCACTGGGTAGTCACCCTCTGAACTGCTGGGCAAAGGGGCTTGATCATGGGATTATTCTGGTGTCCTAGCAACCCCCTCCCCAACCCTACAGACAGTTTTAAGTGCCTGCCTTGGACCTTGTAGAGAAGCAAATGCCACACATAACATCTGGGCTAGAAAATAAGAGGCCTCGTCTAATTCTAGGGTGGGTCTTCCAAGTGGGTCTGTACGGGCACGGGAACCTCGGGCTGTGCTTCTTCCTGGAATTCCCCTGTGCTTCTGGAGGACAAACGTGACAATTACAGACAAATTTCATGTCCAAGGCAGGGCTGGGCTTTCAGCCAGCACTCGGGGACCTTGAAGTCACTAACCAGTGGCATGTCATATCTCTATTTAGGTGTAATGTAAGGGCAGAGAAATGTCTTGTGGCCCTCAGGGAGGGATGGTGGGGCTGTCCTGATGCAGACACAGAAGCCATGCTCAAAACCTCTCCCGGCATCCTCCGTAACACATGTGGTTACCGCCGTTTTACAGGCGGAGTCACCAAGTGGTCCTGAGACCTTCAGGTTTGGCCGTGTATGTAAGCTGACCTACAGGTGGGAAAGTGGTGAACAAGTCCAGAAGACCACTGTTAGGGTGTGTGACTGCAGGCTGGCACAGCACCGTAGGTCAGGGGCCTCTGACACACTGCTCCCCTCCCTTTCCCCGATTCCTCACTGAAACAGGACAGTAGGGGCTCCATGATGTGGTGGCCTGAGTTCAAATCTTGCTCTGGTGTTAACTGGGTGACCGAACAACTTCTCCCATCTGGGCCACCTTCCTTCTCCTGGGAATGAAGCCTGAGGAGAAGCGCCATGGCCTTGCTTACAGTAACCAGAGGTGAAGAGTTGCGGAATTAGTTTAGCTCCCAAGCTCAGTATTCCCAGAGGTACCGAGATCAGACGCAGCGGGTGCAACCCGTGTGCTTAGGAGCTCTTTGTCTCTTTTGCAACTCGAAGGGTGATGAGAAGGGAGTGTTTGTTTTTTTTTTTTAACCTCTGCATTCCACATGTGTTCCCCTGGGGCCAGGGCACGTGCCCTGGACAGAAGCAGGCTCATTTGTGGGATTTCTCCATTTTCCTCAAAGCTTTTTGAAATTTCAAAATAAATAGTGACTTCAAAAAGATATCAATGGTAATTTTAGAACATGCTTTCTCCCAAATTTCTCATGTCCACTGGAGAGTCTGACCTTTACAAGGCAGGCACCAAGAAAGGCTATTTTTCACTCCAGGCAGGCGTGGAAATTGAGTCAGTCTGTCAGGCACTGCCTGGGCTTAGAGAGTGAACACCTCTCTCCCTGAGGGGGTCTCTTGGTTGGAGGAACCATTTGTGCTGGGGATCTGCCCTGGGCAGCACTGCTTGGTCATGATGGAAGGTCTCTGTAGTAAAATAGGGTGTTACACAACATTTGTTTCTTTTGTTTGTTTGTTAGTTTGAGACAGGGTTTCTCTGTGTAGTTTTTGGAGCCTGTCTTGGATCTCGCTTTGTAGCCCAGGCTGGCCTTGAACTCGCAGAGATCCACCTGGCTCTGCCTTCCCGAGTGCTGGGATTAAAGGCATGAGCCACCACCACCCAACTACAACATTTGTTTCTTTTAAGAAGTATTTATTTATTTAAAAAGATTTTAAAAAACCTTTATGTATATGAATGTTTGCCTGAATGTATGTATGTACACCAAGTGGGTGCAGTGTCCATGGAGACCAGAAGAGGGCATCAGATCCCCTGGAACTGGAGTTACAGACAGTTGTGAACCACCATATGGGTGCTGGGAATTGAACCCAGGTCCTCTGTGAGAACAACCAGTGCTCTTAACTGTTGAGCCCTGGCATTCATTTCTTGCTCATGATATTCCTATGTTGCTCATGATGTTCCTATAATTACTCATGATTGAGGTATTTTTTGACTAGGCCACACAGTGTTTATGTTTTGGCTTCAACTTCTCAGCAGGAATGAACCATAGATGGCACAGGAATTATCTCTTTGTTCATCCTTTACTGTGTTCCCAGCTTGGTCAGTTTTCCCAATTCAGCTCAACATTTCCTGGGTGTCTGTGATTCAAGAGGAAGCTTGGGAAAAAAGTCCCAGCTGTGAAGGAATTTGGACTTACTTAGAGGAAACCAGGGGACAGGGCTGTGGTGGGGAATGATTAGGGGTTGGTATGTGTGAGTGCCTCCAAGGTCTGGCCTTTTGTCTCAAGGTAACTATTTTTCCAACTTTCTCTTCCACTCTCCAAGGTCAGAACAAATCTGGTTTAATGGTGGACATGGACATTTCATCTAACCTCTTGAACATTAGTTGAGCTGAAAGCAAGACAGTAATTAACATTACTTCTGTATTAGTTGCTTATCTGTTGCTGTTATGAAATATAATGACCAAGAGCACTGTAAGGACATAAAGGTTTATTTTAGCTCATGGTTCCAGAGGGCTTGAGTCCCCAATGGTGGGGATGGCCATTGCATGGTAGTAGGAACAGGAAGCTGGCTGGTCACATTTTCATCCACACACATGAGAGTGGGGTGAAGCGGTAAACCCTCAAAACCCACCCCCAGTGACATACTTCCTCCATCCGGGCTCTGCCTCCTAAAGGTTCCATAACCTTCCCAAACAGTACCATCAACTGGGGACCAGGTGTTCAAGTGTGTGAGCCTACAGGGGACATTGTGCATTCAAGCCACAGCAGCTTGTGACAGAGTTGGGGCTCAGGGGCTCATGTTCCTGTCTCAAAGCCTTGGCTTCCAGCAGAGGCCCTGCTCTGCTCACATTGGTTCCAGCTTGTGGCACTGGCTGCCGACACCGTGAAATTTAGAGCTGCAATTTCTTAGGCACCGTGGGTAGACTTTCAGCAGGAAGATGAGCTAGAAAGTAGGGTGGGAGACCCATTAACTTACAGATCACTGTAGAGCCCTCTCTTGTCACCAAAGCAAGATGACATGCTGCTGTGGACTCACTGTCCCTGGCTGGATACACTGGGTCCCAGAGCCATGCCAGCAGAGTGAATGGACCCAGTTCAGGTGTTTCTGCAGAGGATGGTGAAAACCTTCATTGAGCAACTGATGGAGAGTCCAGTGGGGCCTGTGGTTCTCAGTAGCTGCAGGTGGCTGTCCCTCACAGAGCTCCACTCTCCAGCAGATAGGGCTGTTCCTCTGTCTGTGGATGTAGCCCTGTCCTCAGAACAGGGTCTGACAGAAAGGAGATGTTTTTGAAAGATGCCTTGAACACATGAGTCCTGAGCAATGGTCTTGCATGCAGTGGTGTTCTAGAAATGCTTATTGGTCTGATTGACACAGCCAGCCAAAGAAAAGAAAGTTCTTTTTCGAACCTTCCAGAAGACTCCCTGTCTAGATGGCCAAGCCTCGGACATACATTTCTCAAGGTTTGATGGAGTGAGCCGTGTTGGACTGTCACAGCCTTCCTAGCTGTGCTGAAAAATGCCTTTGGAACCAGATGCAGGGGAGGTGATGGGCCAGGTCCAAGACTTCCCAAGGAGCCGGAGTTGAGTTGGCTCGCCAGCCCCGGCACACAGACTGGAGGCCTCCGGCTGCCAAGGACTTAGTTTATTGTCATTGAAGTTGGCTCCCCTCTGGGCTGGAGCTGCCAGGGCTGAAGCCATCGAGCCTCAGCCTCCGATGTTGGGCTGGGTAATAATAGCAATTCCATAATTCTCACCCAAGCTCAGGCTAGAGAAAGGAACTGCCAGAGGCAGCTGAGGAAACAGGAGCCCCAGAAGGAACAGCAGGAACAGCAGCAGGATGGAGGTGGGGGAGGAAGGGAAGGAGGAGGAGGAGGAGAGGAGGAGGGAGAGAGAAGGAGGGAGAGAGGAGGAGGGGGAGAGGAGGAGGGGGAGAGGAGGAGGACTGGCTGTTTTCTCTCCATTCCTCCCCAACCTGGCCTTGGACGTGGCTCATGGAGCTTCTTTCAGTTTTTCCAAGGCTTGTCACAGAACGGAGGGCTGAGATGTTATTCTAAAGTCCTGGGGACGCAGCCGAGAACTCCCAGGTAGGAAATTCTGATATCATCTAGTGGATCCTGCTACATAGAATTGCATGGTGGTCAAGAGGGCTTATTTGGGAAGTCTGGAACATTATTTCTGTTACACATGGCTCCGAGGCTTCTGGAAGGAGGGGACACCAGATTGCTATATTATTCCAGGACTCCCCATCCCGGGTTGTCAAACCCTCACCTGTGTGTGAAGATGAGCTTTTGTTCCAGCCCTGGTCTGAGATACGGCTGGTTTCTGGCCTTGAGTGGGAAGGTCTGCTGTGCTGCATAGCTTCCTGGGGATGGTGATGCCATCGCCATCCACCCTTGCTTCTTACGTAGAAGAAGAAATGCCTGAAAAACTGGTCTTGTCAAGAGCCCCCTCATGGCACTTGGGAGGCGGAGGCAAGAAAATTACAGGCCCAGAAGATTCTCTGACTAGTGTCTGTCCTTGCGGCTATCCAAAGATAAAAGCCCACAAAGGGCAAGTCAGACAGCTCATGCTAATGTGCTTTGTGTAACTGTGTGTTCTCTACACTCCAAGCCCGTGTTGAAGGCTGGACAGCAGCATCTGTTGTAGACCAGCTTTCCCTGAAAACACCTTAGCACATGATGTTTATAAAGAGCTTTGTAAAACAGGCTCCATGGCCGGGGAGATGGTTCACTGGTTAAAACACTGGCCTCACGAACAAGGGGACCGGAATTTGGATCTTCAGAACTCACATAAATGCCAGATGTGTGTGTGTGTGTGTGTGTGTGTGTGTGTGTGTGTGTGTGTGTAACCTTACCTGTAATTACAGCTTTAAAAGGCAGGGATCCCCAGAGAAAGCTAGCTTTAGCCATATGCTCTGAGTTTGATTAAGAGGTGGAAGAGCCAGCTATGGAGGAAGATTCTTGGTATCAACCTTGGGTCTTTCTTGCATGTGCACACACAGCCCCATATACACATGTGGACCCCCCTGTATGAGCACACATGCATACGCCACACACAAACACACATGGAAAAAAGGGGGAAAAAAAACCAAAACCAAGACAAAACAAAAACCCCAAGACACAAACCCCCAGGCTTCTAGTTCCAAAGCCTGGAGAAACACTTGATCTTCTGAGGGATCCATGGTGCATGTCCGCCTATGAGAGAAAGGATCTAAGAAACGCCACCCCAGGAGTCTGTTCCAGTCTCCTTAATTTAGATCTTTATCGCCTTTCTATGACACTTAGTACTAGGCTCCCAGATGACCCCCTGGAAATGGATCCTGAGGACAAGCATTTGAAATACATTGAGGTCAGTTGGACCTGCCTGGCACCTTCAGTTATGGACACCATGTGTTTCATTCATGCCTGGAGAGCACCTCACTGTTGCCCACTGCCACATAGAGGGCATAGGAGCCTTTGTCTCCCTTCGTAGAGCTGGGGTGTTGGATGACTAAGCCACCAAGTCGTTTTCTAGTAGAGGGGTGGTCATCCCTCAGACAGAAGGGCCAGACCATAGAGAAAGCCAAATTGACTAGTGGTTTGGCTTGAGGACCCCTCCAGCCCCATCCCTCTTTAGCACCTCCTCTTGCCTCACTCTCTGGTGCTGTTAGCTGTTTACCGGTCAGAGCAGTGACCCAATCATGGGGTTTGTTTTATATCTTCCATTATTCATGGTGTATGTGTGTTGGTTAGTTTCTTGTCAGCTTAACACAAGCTTGGGTCATCTGGGAAGAGGGAACCTCAATTGAGAAGACTCCTCCCTCTCATTGGCCAGTAGTTAAGTCTGTTGGGCATTTTCTTGATTGATGATTGGTGTGGGCGGGCCCAACCTTCG
The DNA here is from genome assembly GCF_949786415.1 of Peromyscus eremicus. Lineage (NCBI taxonomy): Eukaryota > Metazoa > Chordata > Mammalia > Rodentia > Cricetidae > Peromyscus > Peromyscus eremicus. The sequence goes on along the minus strand of NC_081432.1, from coordinate 58,773,737 downwards.
GGTGGTGCCACCCCCAGGGGAAGATGGTTCTGGGGTGCATAAAAAAGCAGACTGAGCAAGCCATGAGAAGCAAGTCCCGTAAGCAGCGGCCTCCGGAGTCTCCGCTTCAGTTCCTGTCTCAAAGTTCCTGCCTTGAGTTCCTGTTCTGACTTCCTGTGATGATGGACTGTGATGTTGAGAATATACACCTAATAAATGTTTCCCTTTCCAAGTTGTTTTGTTCACTCTGTTTTATTACAGCAATAGGAAGCTAACTAAGACACCTGGCTTTTTTCTTCTTCTTTTGAGATGGGGTTTTTCTGTGTAGCCCTGGCTGTCCTGGAGCTCACTCTGTAGACCAGGATGGCCTTGAACTCAGAGATCTGCCTACATCTACCTCCTGAGTGCTGGGATTAAAGGTGTAGGTCACCACCACCCTGCGGACTCCTGGCTTTTTCTGTGGGTGCTTAGGGATCAGACTCAGGTTCTCATGTTTGCACCCCAAGCAGTTTAGCAGCTGAGCTGTCTCCCCAGCCTTGTAAACACGGTGATAGTTTAGCATGCAAGCACATATCCCCAAGTACTGGCAGTTCGTTTGCCTCATGTTGTTGATGCCCGCTTTCAGTCTCTTCTCATGGTAGTGTTCCTCTGTTTTATTCCTCGCCTTCAATTTATTGTAGCACCAGTCCCATGGCCTAGATTTTGTGATTATCCTCATGGTGCCTTGGAGCATGGTTTTCCAGCTTGTGTATTTCTGGGATGTTATTAGTTGGGGCTTGAGGTAAGGTAGCAGCATGCTTTTTCATCAGGAGCCCTGTGATGTCGGGGCATCTCTCTTTATGTGACCCGAGGCCATTGCTCCTCAACGGCTGGGCTGATCAATTCACTCATGATGGTTATGGCATCTCAGACCTTGCTCCAGGGCTTCATGCTCAGCCCTCTGGAGTGAACTGGGTGTTTAGACTCCATTGTCTCAGCCCCTTTGGAATCTCTTCCTGACTTTTGAACAAGGTTAGGGGACTGGAGAATCCATTTGACAGCCTCACCTTCTGTCCAGCTCACAAGCCCACCTCAAGGCTCTTCACTAAAGATGTGGTCACAGTAGGGCCTGGAGAGATGGCTCAACCACTAAGAGCTCTTGCTGATATTGCTGAGGACTGGGGTTCAGAGCTCAATATTGTCTATAACTCCAGCTCCAGGGGATGACACCCTCTTCTGGCCTCCACGGTTCCCCACTCCCATGGTATTCTTCTTTCCACTCACATACACGCACATATATAGATAAATACATAAAAAATCTGGTCACACTTCATGAGGGCAAGTGACTAGAGAGACTGAACGCTGGCAAAGTTGCTAGGGTAGCTTGGAAGGATCATAAAGATTGTATCATCATGTCGATATAATCTGTAACTTCACAGTTGTCATGGAAACTGCGGTGAGTTCACATTATCTCCTGCGCACAGGAGACCTCGTTACCTAGTTAGCTTCTTTCAAGTCAGTTGTGTCCGTCTGACTCAGCTCTGCCCACTGGAATGTGACATCACTCAGCTCTGGACCTTCTTCCTGCACCCTGGATGTGTGGAAAGGCTCGAGCAGAGAGTCGGAGTCTAGACAGTGTTGCAGAGACACGAGATGAAAGGCCCTGGGATATAGGATGGCCTGGTGGAAGGCTGCTCCCTGCCTTGGAGCATTGTGGAGATATCTTGTTCTAAGAATAAGTGCTACTTTCCCTGTCTTTTCTAGGGGTGATATGAAGAAGTAACTAGGTGAAAACAGAAGGAAAGCAAACTGTTTTGGGGTTCTTCAAGGAAGAACAGTTGGGGCCTGACCATTGGCAGCAATTCCTTTTAGCATTACGTTTTCCTCAAGCTGTTATTGTTCCTAACTCCAAAAGAATCACTTCTGAAAACCATGGCTGTGTAAGTTCTCTGCTGTATGGGTCACTGCCTTGGAGAAGCAAAGCTAAGTCACTACCTGGATCAGATCCCAGACCCTGGAGGCTGAAGACCTGCTTGTAGAAAGGACAGGGTCATAAAACCCCCAGGCTGTGCACTGGAGGAGTGGCGAGGAGTTAGAGACTGAGTCACTAATGGGCAAGGTCTGGCCTGATGGGTCGGGATTTCCTGTACTAACCACCATGACAAAGAAAAGAATAACCCTAAGATCCCAGAGGGAAGACGGAGAAATGATCACAGCCCTGACACTCCAGTCTCGTCATCTCACACTATACATTCTCAAATGTGTCTCAGGCAGAGACACTAGATCCCATCTCTGAGGTGAGCAGAGCACCTCTGCTAGATCAGTAGCATCCTCTCCCTGTGTTAATGTCTTCCTTCTTCTGTGACAAAGTTTTGCTCTTAAAACAGGAAACAGACTCCTTATTTTCTTCTCAGGGATGGGTTTTGGCTTTCAAGGGCAGATGGAAAATCTTTCCTTGGTCTTACTACTGGCTAGGCTTTTAGACACCTGCGGGGTTTAAGGAGAAGCAAGCAACCACACACACACACACACACACACACACACACACACACACACACACACACACAGACATGCATGCACACACACACACTCATCCTTCAACAGCATCAGTCAGGAGACCTCTCAACAAACGGTACTGTAACATCTGGATACCCACATGCACAGAGTAAAGTTGGACCTTTGACTCACACTGGATAAAAGCGTCACTCAAAATGGAATATAGACCCAAATATGAAGTTTAAAACCTTAAGGTCTTGCGGGGCAGTTGTGATGCAGATCTTTAATCCCAGCACTTAGGAGGCAGAGCCAAGCAGATCTCTGTGAGTTCGAGGCCAGCCTGGGCTACAGAGTGAGATCCAGGACAGGCACCAAAACTACACAGAGAAACCCTGTCTCAAAAAACCAACCAACCAACCAACCAAACAAACACCCTTAAGGTCTTAGAGAAAACTCAGGGCATTTCCTCATGGCCTTGGGCTAGGCACAGCCTTCTCAGGTACACACCCAGGACATACACAAGTGAGACACAAAGGAGAGAAACTAGACTTTGGAGATGTCCAATTTTGTGCTTCAGGAGATGCCATCAAGAAAGGGACTGGTGTGGGACTTTGCTATGGCTTGAATGTCAAATGTCACACAATCTCGTGCTGGGTGCTTTGTCCCAACTCAGTGGTGCTTTGTTATGAGGTAGTAGAGACATTGGGAGGTGGGGCCTCACTGCAGGATGGGTTAGTAGGGTCGTGCTTTGTGGACTTTGCCTGGTCCTGGTTCCCTTCTCCTCCTCTACTTCCCGGCTACCACAAGTGAAGAACCTACTCTGTCACAAGCTCCTGCTCCCATGGTGCCCCAGCACATGGAGCTAAGCAAGCATGGACCAAACCCTCTGAATCCTGAGCCAAAATAAAGCCTTTAAGTTGTTCTCTCAGGTTTTTAGTCAGAGCAATGAGAAAGCTAACTAATATAGACTTCTGTCCAGAATATATACTTAAAACAACTTTACAACTCAACATTAACCAGAAAAGCATGCATGTCAGCGGGCAGATAATTTGAACAGGTGCTTCTCCAAGGGGGAGAGATGGATACACACAGTCAACAAACACACAAAAAGATACTCAACGTCCATGGTCATCATGGAGATGCAAACCAATTCATGATTTGAATGATCTGGCCTATTGTAATATACCAGCTGCTGTCTTTTGAAGGTAGAATGACCCCCACAGGCTCATTTGAGTGTCTTTGAACACTCAAAGCCCAGCTTGTGACTGAGGTTCAGAAGGTTATGGAACCTTAAGGTCAAACGTTGCTGAAGGACCTCAGCCACTGGGAGGAGGCCTGGAAGGTTTGTAATCCAGCCCTACTGCCCGCCCACTCTGTTACTGATTACCGCAGGCTTCTGCGGCCCTGAGCTCCCCTCCGTGAGGGACACTATCTCTTTAAACTGTAAGCCTAAGTAAACTTTGCCTCCCTTTGTAGTCACCTTCTTCTGAGTAGTTTTTGTCCTAGCAATGAGAAAACAGCCAAGGATTGGAGAGATGTCTCCGTGGTTAAGAGTGCTTGCTGCTCTTTAAAAGGCCTGAGTTCAGTTCCCAGCAGCCCCATGGGGTAGTTCACAACTGCCTATAACTCCAGCTCCAGGGGATCTGGTGCCCTCTTCTGGCCTTTGTGAGCATCTGCACAAATATGGCAATCTCTCTCTCTCTCTCTCTCTCTCTCTCTCTCTCTCTCTCTCTCTCTCTCTCTCTCTCTCTCTCCCTACACACACACACACACACACACACACACACACACACACACACACACACATCTTTAAAAAAGAGAGAAATAACCAGTACAACAGCATTATTTATACAGAGCAGAAGAGTAGAAATACCCAGCTGTCCATCAGCATCGATGGATAAACAAAGCATGGTCTCCACACAAGGAGACGTTATCTGGCCGTACAAAGAATGAAGTACTGATACACACTACCACATGGATGAACCTTGAAAACTTTCCAGATACCAACAGTTACATATTACATGTTTCCACTTGTATGAAATGTCCAGAAAAGAGAAATCCACAGAGACAGATGATAGATTTGTGACAGCCAGGGACTACAGAAGCAGGGTTAGGGATGTTTACAAATGTGTACAGAGTCTCCTTGAGGGTGATAAAAATATCCTGGAATTAGATAGTGATGGCAGTTGCCCCACTCAGAATGTAATAATACACACTAAACTGTATACTTCAAGAGGGTGAGTTACATGGAATATAAATTATAGACAATAAATCGCTTTCTTAAAGAAGGGGTCACGGGAGCCAGATTTCTTGGCCTCTCACCCCAGCTCTTCTGAGTTCTAGTGGATGACTACCTGTGCTTCAGGGTCCTCGGGTCAGAGGACGGCATGAATACCTCCTCCCTCACAGGGTGGTTTTCAGCAGTGCATGATTTAATGAGGCGCTCTTGGCTCAGCTCAGTCGCTTCCAAAGAGCTGGCCATTGCTTTGCTCTTAGTGACCTCTGTCTTGTACAGTGATCCTGGTCATCCGCACATACATCAAGGGCCAGAGAAGACTTACAGCCGCTTGTCAGCGAGAGCGTTTGGTGTGAAGTGATGTCCACAGGCAGGACCTGGGCGAGGAGACCTGAACAGCTCCCACATTGAAAGAACAACCCCCTCAAATTGTAGAGCACTTCATACAAGCAACCATACATAAATAGTGAGTCTGGCTCAGGCCTGTTGGCTGGAGTCCACGGAGAGTTATGAATCCCTCTTTGAACAATGGCAGCTGTTATGAAAATCTAGACTAGACTGTGAGCTGGATGCTTTCTCCAGCCCAGACCCTGATTCAGAGCTGCGACCTTCTGAACAGCAAGGCTAGAAACGGATGCCATTTTTGAGCTGATTTATTGAAGGTTTCTTGATTAGGGTCAGGTTCCTGCAACATTTGGAAAGTGACGACTATAGCATCATTATTTCCCCCAAATGACCAAAATTATGGCTGGTAACTTGAGGCCCGTAAATTTCCCTGCAGCAGATGTAAAACTCTTTTAAGAGATGATTCACAATGGGAGACTCGGGCTTGATGGTGGAGCAACCAATGGGCTGGTGTTGCTGAAGTCAATGTGTGTGAGGTGAGGGCTGCTTCTACACTCCACAGGGTGCTGGGAAGCCCAGGTTGGAGGCTGTAAAAACCTACAAGTGATGGTGTAAATCAAATTTGCATCCCTGGGTGGCTGCACTGTGGTGTTGTAACAAGAGACCTAGACCTGGCATCGGGACACCTGGGTTCAGTGCCTGTCTCTGCCAGCAGTGGGACTCAGGGAGAGCGATTTCTCTCCTCTGGGACACAATCTCTTCCTCCTTTAAAATAAGCAGCAGGCACATTAGGTGGTCTCTGAGGCATTCTACAAGATTTAGACTGATTTATTTTATTACTCAAGAAGAATGCAGGGCCGGGGTTATAGCTTGGTTGGTGGAGCGCTTGCCTAGCATGTACAAAGCCCCGAGTTTAATCTCCGGTACTGCATAACCATAGCGCTCGGGAGGTCGAGACAGGAGGGTCAGAAGTTCAGCCCCATTGTCTAGCACATAGTGAGTTTGAGGTCAGCTGGAGCTATATGAGACCCTGAGTCAGAAAACAAGAGACAAAGAATGAAAAGAAGTCATCTCTTCATCTCCAAAGAGTCTGTGGACATTAGATGAAGCCACCACAAAAGACAAGGGTGGGCTCTTTAAGTATAACAACACCCACTTAACGGCACCACCACCAGAAATTGTGGGAGCGAGAAGCATGCGGGTGGATCCAGACTACCAGCCCTGCCTTGCTCACCCAGGTTCTGCGAAGCAAACACAGATGTTTGCTGGGTAAGGACACGGCTCTGCTGAGATCTCTTGAGGAGACTGTATCTACAGCTCTATTCGTCTTTATGGCAGATACGTGCTCTGCGACCCTCGGCTCTTCTCGTCTGAAGGGTTGTCAACTACCCATTTCATTTACCACCAGCTACTCAAAGTGTGTAGTATGTGTGCACGTAAGTATCGGGTACAGTTGAATGATGACCTTGAGGGCTTCCCCAGTGGGTTGTCTTGGTACTTCTCCATCAGCTCCTGTTTCTTCTACCAGAATGCCAGCTTGAGGTCACTGAAGGGAATCAACACAGCAGAGGTTCTTCACAAAAGCTGCAGCACCTTCCTCCATTTGCACCCTGACAGCTCTTCCCCTACACTAAGGACAGACCGGCCAGGATCCTGAATCTCAGAGCTGCTCTGGGACTCTTAGGAGAAGAGCTCGAGATCTTCCCAATGACTTCCTTTTTGTGATATTCAATACAGAAACCCCTCAGAGGAATTGCTCATTCATTTATTCATCCATTCATTCATTCAACATTAATGGAGAACTTGGTGTCTTAGTGTTTCTACTGCTGTGAAGAGACATGACCACAGCAACTCTTATAAAGGAATCATAAGAGTTACATTAATTGTAAGAGTTACATTGATTAAATTACATCTAATTGGGGTGGCTTACAGTTTCAAAGGTTCAATCCATTGTCATCATGGGGACATGGTGGCATGCAGGCAGACATGGTGTTGGAAAAGGAGCTGAGAGTTCTACATCCTACTGATATGTAGGCAACAGGAAAGAGTCTGTGTCCATATGGGGTGAAGCTTGAGCATAGGAGACTCCAAAGCCCGCCCCCTCAGTGACACAGTTCCTCCAACAAAGCCACACCTACTCCAACAAGGCCACACCTACTCCACCAAGGCCACACCTACTCCAACAAGGCCACACCTACTCCAACAAGGCCACGCCTCCTAATAGTGCTATTCCCTATGAGCTTATGGGGGCCAATGGCATACAAACTACCACATTTGGTTAGTGTCCAGTTCAGTGCCAGCCTTGGTGAACCAATCCTGAAAACAGATGGGAAACAGCTTAGAAGGTGTCTGAGGAGAAAGAAGAAATTAAGTGAGGGGGAGAGTGACACAGGACAGATAGGCAGGATAGTGTTGGGCCCTGACCCCCGTTCCTTGGGTAGCTGTTGCCTTGCTTGCTGACCTTGATCAGATGTCCTCCCTATGCTAATTCCCTGCCGGTTTCCTTCCTCCTAAACAGCTTACCGGAGGTTCCTTGTTTGTGTGTCCTGCATATTGGTGTAAACAGCTAGGATGCAAGAATGTAAAACATCTGTAGCGAACTTCTGCCCTCCGGGTTCTCCCACTGTGCTGTAAGCCCGAATTTAAGGCCTCTTCTCTCCTTCAATAAACGGTATTCTACTGAGACGAGTGACCTGCTGTCTTGTTTCTGCTTTAATCCTCAGCCCCTCGCTCGGACATGGTGAACGGGGGTAGTAGCGTGGGCACTACAGGATGGTCTAAGAGACCAGTTTGTCCAACCACTGTTCCAAGGGACCTGGCATACACGTGGCTGAGGGAAGGTCATCTGAAGTCAAAGCACGTCACAGACATTTCTCAGATCTTCCAGACTAAAGTTCAAGTCAGACTTAAACACAATGAAACCAGCTTTCAATGAAGTCAGTCACTGGAATTCGATGGGAATCTTTGGAATGGTGCCCACGAGACAGGCCTTGGATTCGGGCTTCAGTCCTAAGCCTCTCCCAGTTGCTGAGTGTGCTGGCCAGTTTCATGTCAACACACAAACGTTGGAGAGGAAGGACCATCAATTGAGAAAATGCCTCTGTAAGATCAGGCTGGGGGCAAGCATGGAGGGCATTTTCTTAATTAGCGATTGATGAGGCAGGGCCCAGCCCATTGTGGGTGATGCCATCCTTGGGCTGGTGGTCCTGGGTTCTATAAGAAAGTAGGCTGAGAAAGCCATGAGGAGCAAGCCAGTAATCAGCACCCCTCCATGGCCTCTGCACCAGTTCCTGCGTCCTGGTTCCTGCTGTGCTTGAGTTCCTGTCCTGTTCTTCAGTGATGGACTATGATGTGGAAGTGTAAGCAAAATAAACCTTTCCTCCTCAGCTTGCTTTTGGTCATGATGTTTCATCACAACAATAGTCACCCTAACTAGGACACCGAGTGACTCCAGGCAGGCTGCGCCACACCCTTGATATGAATCTCCTCCATCTGAATAGTGGAGGTGGTAGCGTTTCTCACGGGCCTTTTCAGTGATTGGACAAGATCATGTGTGCAGTAACTGCAGACCCTTTGAATGGTACGGTGCTTCCCCACTATGCTCTAATCCACCCCATGAAGACCCAATATGTACTATGTGTGGTTCTCAGCTGCGAGCAGCTGAGCCATCTTACTCTGGATACTCTCCGCAGAAGAGAGATTTCTCTAGACTCCTCGGAAGAGCTGCAGAGACACTCAGGATGGCGCTCCAGGAAGACCCCTGGGTCAACACTGCATAACTGACCTGCTGTGGGAGCTGTTTTCCCAAGGGATGACCGAGAGCTTGGCCTCTGTCACCACCCACACAGTAAGATCAGAAACCCCCAAACCACGGAGGTTTCCTACTCTCTATGAGTGGCCCGTTTATTCCAGGCAACCCTGTTCGCAAAGTACTCACGTGATAAGGGACTGGAAGGTCCCTGATTTTCCTAGCTACACCAGCATGAGCCACGACGGATGGTCCTTCTCAAGCTAGGTCAGCTGATCCTCCACAGGTTCTGTTTGGGCTTGCACATGCTGTAAAATTTCATGTACGACCAAGTGATGCCACTCTTTGGTCCCCTGTCCCACTTCCGGCAGGGGACAGGTTAGTCATGCCATTTAAACATCCGCTCTTCCCCCTTCACGCCATCTTTTGTTTCTCACATTTGATTTCTTTTTCCCTTCTATTGCTTTAAAGCCAGATAAAACTGCATACTTTTGTTTTATTTCTCCCTTTCTGTTTATATGTGTGCATGTGCACATGTGTGTGCATGTGAGTGCATGCATGTTTGCAGGTGCATTTTGGTGTGTGTGCCTGTGGATGTGCATGCATGTGGAGTCCTGAGGTTGATGCCAGGAATCATCCTTTATAGCTCTTCTAAATTACTCAACAAAATTGATATGGCTAGTCTCACTAGCCAGCTTGCTCCAGGGATCCTCTGTCTCCACTTGCTGAGGCTGGAATTACAGGTGGGCCAACACACCCACCTGACATTTACGTGGGTTCTGGGGACTCAAACTCTAGTCCTCATGCTAGTTCGGTAAGGGCTTTAACCACCAAGCCTCTTCCTCAGCCTGTTCTTTTATTTCTTGAGAGACCTTTGCAATGGCAGCATTTTACAGTTTGAGATCTGCCTCTTCTGACTATGTGGACCTTTAGTGTCCTTATCTGTGAGATGGGAACGCTATGGCACAGAAGAAGTTGGAATTATAAATGTAAAGGGCTTACAAACGTAAAATGTGCCGTTTTTGCTATAACACACACGGGAAGCAGAAAATAGCTTTGGAAATGACTCAGTGGGTGACGTGTTTGTGACTTAAGCCTGAGGACAGGAGTTTGAGTTCCCAGAGCCCACGGAAAAGCTGAGAGGGGCCATGGCGGCCCTCCCGCAATCCCAGTGCATAGGAGGCAGAGCCCGGGAAATCCCCGGAGCGGGCAGGCTTGCTACACTGGACAAATTGGGGAGCTCCTGGTTTGCTGAGGAGCCTGTCTCAGTATGGAAGGTGGAGAGTGACTAAGGAAGCCATCTGACATCAACTTTGAGCCTCCACACACATGCAAACACACATACATACAAGCAGGTACATCACATAGGAACACACACACACACACACACACACACACACACACACACACACGCATGCACGCACACGGTTGATTTCATAAAACTGTCAATCTGACTTCAATTAAAAAAATGCCAAAAAAGAAAAACTACCTACACTTTGTATTTTCAGGCTTCAAAGTAAAAATTAAGAGAACTGAGGGGTTAATTTAAAACTCTGGAAGTACTTGAAACTCCATGTTCCTTTTAAGTCACATTGCTTTTAACCCCACAGGCAAGCTCACCGCCAGGACAGCAAACTGACAGAGGGCAGGGAGGGTGTAGAACAAACCCTGAGGCTCCAGAGCTTCAGGAAGGCTGGATTCCACATTGTTTCTCAGTATCACACCCCTGAAGGCTCTCCCCTCAAGGTTCTGGGGAGGCCACTGCATTTGTGGGGAGCACCTTGTCTGTTGCAAGAGGTTTGCATTCAAGCCACGTGCAAGGCTCTACTCCTATGACATCACCCAGCACCAGGCACCAGACACGCTCTCAGTAGGGTCTGTGGGTCTTGGGATTTTGGAGTCTCTGTAAGCACATTCATCACTGGAAACGCTAAAGGCCACAGAGATACTGAGTACCGTTAAGAAATGGGTATCGAGTGTCCTCATTAGAATTGAGGAAGTCATTTTTTATTTTTATTATTAAGAAATTTTCTATTCATTTTACATACCAACCACAGGTCCCCGTCTCCTCCCTTTTCCCGTCCCCCCGCCCCGCCAAGCCTTTCCCCCCCAACCCACCCTTTATTCCCACCTCCTCCAAGGCAAGGTCTCCCGTGGGGAGTCAGCAGAGCCTGGTACATTCAGTTGAAGCAGGTCCAAGCCCCTCCCCCCTGCACCAAGGCTGCACAAGGCGTCCCACCATAGGCACTGGGCTCCAAAAAGCCAGCTCATGCACCAGGGACAGATCCCGAGCCCACTGCCTGGGGCCCCCTAAAGAAGTCATTTTTTATAGATATGGGATATCCCTCCTTTTTCAGCTGCCTGCGATGTGAATAAGAGAGCCCAAATTTCTGTCTTTTGGATGAGAAAAGAGAGAATTTGCTCTGAGTCACTTAGTTCTTCTAAGTGGCTGAAATGGAGTGTCAGTGCAAGCTTCCATCTTTTGTAGTCTCCCACCAATGTGCAGGGCCTCCTAGCATCTAAAAAACACACCAGAAAAGCTGAGCACAAGGCCCACTTCATCGGTACGAGAACGGAGGCAATCGTCTGCTGGTGAAGTTGCACAGGGGTCAGTTCCAAACCCAGGGGCGTGTGACCTTTGTTCCACATTTTTGATGGTCAGCCTTGGTTGTCAGCTTGGCTGGATTTTAGAATTACCCGGAAAACACACCTCTGGTAGTGTCTGTGAGGGTGTTTCCAGAGAGGATTAGCTGAAGAGGGAAGACCTACCTTGAACCTCGGCATCCAAGGGGTGGAGTTCTGAGCAGAAGAAAGGGGAAAAAATCTGAGCATATATTAATCTCCCTCTGCTTCTCAAGTTCGGATGCAATGTGTCCAGCAGCCTCACACCCCACGGTGCCTTCCCAGCCACGATGGACTGCAGCCCCTCAGACTGTGAGAGAGGAGAAGCCCTTTCCGCCTTAAGTTGGGATTGTCAGGCCTTTTATTACGGTAACAGGGAAAGTGAGTGATACAATACGATCAAATGGATTTAGGTTGCGGATCCCAATTGTTTTATGAAACAGAAGCCATACTTGATCTTCCTATTTACTAGATGAATTAATGTGATTAATTCAGTGATAGAAGCTACAGTTTTCAGTCACTGAGCTCTCTCCAGTCTACACAGCTTTCTCACACCCTTGTTGGAGTTGGGTCAAGACACCCTAGTGCCCAGCGTGTGTGTGTTAGTCGGTTGCCCGTCTCTATAGGAACCGGTGTTTTGCAGGTGTTTTGGATGCGCTCTCATTTTGCAGATAGCGAAGTTAATTCCTAGGGAACAGCGCCCTCACAGAGACAGAGTTCACCGGAAGTAGAGTTATCTCCGTCCCATCTAAGTCACTCTTCACACTCCACTTGACTACTCTGGAATGTGTGGGTTATGAAGAGAACCTTGTTTTGGGAGCCAGGGCAGTGGGTTCAAATTCCATTGTTGATGCCAACCAGCTGAATAACCTTGGATGAGGTTCTGCCCTCTCGGAACCACTTGCTTTCATCTGCAATTGGGGTGTAGACACCCCGAGATGTCATGAGACAGTGCAATGTGATGGTGTTGGACTAGGCTGACAGTTGATATGCATAACAGACTTAAAAATATTAGTTATATTTGAATTTTTCTAGGATTTGGTGTTCTTTTCTTTTGAACAGGGATGATAAGCCCTGCTTGCTCTCTTGGTGCAGCTGTTGAGGGCCTCAGATGAAATTGTGTACATAAGTGACTTTGAGAAAAGATATTACGAGGACTTAGTAGTTCAAACTGTGTGGAAGACGTTTTCTCTACACCCATTGCAGAGAGGGTTCTGGGCACGTACTCACCTTTGCTCCTGGGGGTTTTGTGGCAGAAGGAACAATTAGCCTTAATTTGCAAACAAAGCCACTGAGGACTGACTAGCTAGGATCAGCCCAGAGAGCAGAAATGGAGTTGTTACTGGGGCCTCCTACTGTAGAGACAAGAGCCTTTTATCTCCCTGTCTGGGGGGGTCAGCAGGGACAGAGTCCACACTGGCTCTTAAAAGGTGGTAAAAGTGGGGTGTATTGAATTAGTAGGGTGATACCAAGCTCCAGAAACATGGTGGGCATTGTGGAGGAGACAAGAGAGCCTTACTGAGCTGGGGAAGACAGCTAGTTTCACGGATGTGAAGGCATGGGGAGAAGTCACCAGAAACTGCCCAGTCCAGCTGGGCGAGATGGTGTATGGCTGTAAAGTCAAGACTTCCAGGAGGCTGAGGCAGGAGGATCTTGAGTTTAAGGTCAGTCTGTGCTGTGAACTAAATTCCTGGTTATTGAGCTTTATTGGGGTGGGGCTCCCATAGGAGACCAGCTTCTTAGGGTATGGAGTAGAGTCCACCCACGGAGCCTTGGTGGGGTGGTAGAGGAGTCCGACTTGGCTTTGTTTTGAAAAGCTCTAGGAGACATGTACACAGCTAAGTGTGAGACCTGGGAGGTGTCCCGATAGTTTAGCAAAACAAGTTGATCATTTTCCTCCTTGTAATTATTACTTTTAATGAAATTTGGGTTCGGATAAAAGTCAGACCCAGTAGTAAGTAATGGCAGTCACTGTTGCTACCATTTATGGAACACTTATCTATGCCAGGAACTACTGAGTGCAGTAAATGACCACAAAATGGGTAGCTTGAAGTAACAGACATTTGTGTTCTCACTGTTCTGGAGGCCAGAAGCCCATCCCCCACCCCACCCGCTCCCCCAAGGCTATAGCGGAGACTTTGGCTTTGGCTTGCCTTTTAGGTCATATGTGTTTTGTCTTGATGCTGCTTCAGTCCAAGCTACCTGTCTTTGTGTGCCATGCTGAGGCGGGGGCGGGGGCGGGGGGGGGGGAGGAAACACAGGGCATGCATTTGGGGTCTGCATGCAGAAAGCGGGCACTGAGAATGGCCACCGCCCCAGTCTCTGGATCTTAGGGCTGAAACTGCATTTCCCACATGCCTGTGGGATGAGGCTGGAGCCACTCCACTCAGCAATGAAGGGAAAGGGGGTCCCTAGAGGGCTACAGGGACTGGGTGGTCTGGGTTGTAGGAGGTCAGAGAGGATCACCTGGGATGTGGAGGGAGGGAACCTCTTTCACATGTGGTGACAGAAACCACTGCCCTCCCAGAGCGGTGGGCAGGGAGGAAGCAGCCCCTAGCAGCGGGCCATCCTGGGGCGGTGAACAGCTGCAGAGCTGTGAGTGAGAGCTAGCCTGGCTTCCCCACCCTGTCTGTTCCCCTCACCCAGGCTATTCTGGGCAGCAGGGGATGTCAGGCCCCAGCTGAGATGGGGTGAAATAGGAAACAGAAATGACTTCAACCTCCATCTTAGCTCTCCAACACAGGAATTTCTCTCCTTTTCTTCCTTGTTCTCTTCACTGATTGGGCAGGGCTAGCTGGCCCCAGGCCCCAGAGATACTGTCTCTGCCTCCCCATCACAAGGATCACAGGTGCCAGAGGATTTACAGGGATGCTGGGAACCCAAGCTCAGGTTCTCAGGCGTGTGTGCCAAGCGCTTCACAGACTTCACAGACTGAACCGTACACTCAGCCCTGGGAGTTTCTGATTTTTATCTTTACTACCATGTTGGTCTCCTCATGGAATACTAATCTTGACAGAGAAAGACAGGGACATCCTAATGAAAGACTTTTCCCCTCTGCCAACCTCCTAGTCACCTTCCACTGGATTCTCACAAAAGACTACAAGTTCACATCTAATGGAAGTCACTTGGTACCTAGGGGAGAAAAGAGAATGTGATTCAGTCTATGACAGTCCTGGATGGATCACATGGTCCTGCAGAAATGCCAAGTGATCACAGCCACTCTGGGCAAGGAAGTCAGAGGTCAGAGGTCAAAGGTCCAAGAATCCCGGCTGCTTTCTACTCTGCTCCTCACACCGCTGTCTCCATTGTTCTGATTCTGAGATCACACACCCAGCTTCTTAGGACTTCCTGGTGGTGCCTTACTGCATGGGGGACACTGGGAGAGGCTGGAGGTGGCAGGACGTGAGTCCAGGGTAACACACATAGCCAGGGGACAGGTGTGGGACTTCTGCCTCATCTGCATTTCACTGTGCCACCCATGACTCCATCCAGCCTTGGAACAGCCCAGATGAGCGGCAATTTTCTGCATAGCAAGGCATGTAGCCCAGTAGTTAAGGGGCCAATGGAACCTCAGGGAGTTAGGTGGAAGACCAAATCAGTGCTCCCCATTTCCTAGGCTCTCGTGTGGTAAAGGTGGAGTCACCAGCTGTCTCAGGCCATGCTGTAGAACCCCATCTTCTGAACGAAACAGCCTCCATCTTTGTTGGACCAGCTGTACCAAAGCTCATCGTGGGACCTGTTGACTGCTGCTGACATTCCCTCCCAGAAGGATCAGGAAGGAAGAGTCATTGAACCCTCACCTGAGATTCCAGCCACTCCTCACAGCCATTTGTATGAAATTTGCCCCGATTGCATATGGTCTGAGGCTCTGCTCAGGGCTGGGGGTTAATGGACGGGGTCCATCTATGAGATCACAGGGAAACCATCATCCATGCTGGGTGAAGGCTTTCCAGTGGGGCTGCTTTCGGGTCACCACTGCTCCAGAAACCCACCTTACCCATGCTCTGTACACAAGCCTAATAAACTCATTGTCCCCTCAAGGTGGAGTTTGTGGGAATCGTTCTGATTTGTCACGGGAACCTTATGAGGAGGGCTGGACATTGTTTAGGGCCCCCTCCCTGGGGGTTGATTCTTACTGTCCAGGGACAGAATGCTGCTTTGTGTCTGGTCTGAGGCTGTTAAATCAGTAGGCCTCTTCCACACACCCCACACACCCCAACCCTGGAGGCCACAAGGTCCCAATGACTTAATTGCAAGATGCCTGAGTGAGAAGCAAGCCTCTGGGCTGAGAGGGGGCTGCTTCCCTTCTCTCTGCCAGCACAAACTCCCTAGATCAAGATTTACATCACCCATCACCCCTCAGGGGTGTCACTCATCTCTCATGACCAGCTGCTCCCATCCTTCCCATTTTACAGACGAACAAACAGCAGGGACTTTCTGCTAGACAGTAAGCAGGCGGGACTGGGGGAAGCTGAGCTGAAGTGCGGAGGTGGCACATGGTGAGAGAGCCCGAGAGGGCTTTAGGGATGTAATATCTCCTTCCCCGCCATCCTCAGTCTCAGGGCAGATTTGGGACCCTCTGAGGTGAAGCAGGAGCAGTACCCACGTAGGGAGGCAGAACCACTCATTGTCACTCTGGGGCCTCGTGGGCATGGTCCTAGGTGTGCTCTGGATGGGAGGTGAGTGGCTAAAACATCGGGATTTTGTGCAGCATGGAAAACTGCAGACTGGAGCTTCCAATCCAGCATACCCCCCCACCCCCACCCTCCTAGCCAGGCTGCCATTGCACAACCTGGCTCTGTGGTCCTCTTTGGGACAGGCCTACTCAGCAGCCACTTCCTTTATGGTTAAGCCACTTAAGTGATGGTTCTGTTTCTCTTCTTCTGTGTGCTTTAAATTTATTTTGAGTAGACCTCTCCCTCTCTACCTCTCTCTCCATTTACAATTATGTCAAGACATGCAGAGGGTATGTAGAGTGAAAAGGCTCCCTCTCATCCAGTCCCCTGTTAGTTTAGCTCTGCCTCACAGGTAAACATTGCTGCTCATTGTTTCTGTATAGAATCTACTTATGAATTTGCAAGGCAATTGAGATAGGAGTTACTTTTATACTTCAGTCTTGCTTTTCCTATGAAAGTCTACCACAGCATACTGCAGGATACCTTTAAAATTTTATTATGAGAGAGGGAGACAGGGAGAGAGGAAGAAATGGAAAGATGGAGGGAGGGGAACCGAACGTCAGTCCTCTGGAAGAGCAACAAGTGCCCTTAACCATCGTGTCTCCAGCCTCTAGGCTGCTTTAAAACATATTTTATTAGAAAGATATGCCATGATTTTTCTCAATCTATTTCCCATCAATACATATCTAGGCTGTTCCCAAACTTTTATTAGTATAAATCATAATGCAGCAAACATCCATATATGACTGCTTTTTTAAAAAATATATACTCAAGGGTGTGTGAAGAATAAATTCCTAAAAACGACATTGCTGGGTCAGAGTGTTATTGGAGAACTGGAGAGTCACCTCGGTTCTTGGATGAAATAGCCCAAGGTTAGGGACGTCTTCCCCAGAGCACCTTCTGGAAGAACGGAGTAGGGACCAGAGGAAAGGGTGAAAAGGTCTTCGGTAAAGCTGAAACAGGAAGCTGTGCCTTGGAGGGTCAGGGTGAGCAGCAGAAAGAACGAAGAGCTGGGTGCCTCAAGCATTCTTTCTCTGAGGTTTCACTGAGGGGGGTGAACATTGCATTCTGTGCGGGAAGACTCCAACCTCGGGCGTGTGGATTGCGCTTCATCTTCTTGTGTCAAGCAAGGAGGAAGTTGCTGGCCACATGCGTTTTCCTACTTACCTTCTTGTAGCCCATCAAAGGCTAGTGTGTGAAGCCCCAAACCCAGGACGATGTTTGAGACAGGAGGTTGCTAAGTGCATTTCTTACCACAGCTTTACCTTTTAAGCTTTTACTGTGGCAGGAAGGAGTGGCTCCTGGTATTGACTATCATCACTTCATCCTGCAGCATTGCAGCCTGTGGAAACTGGAGCTGCTCATGGCACTCTTTCAGTTGAGCACAGACAGCACTTTGAGGAGGAACGCTAGCCATTTTGTTTGTTTGTTTTTTGTTTTGTTTTTTGTCCTTTTTCTTTCTTCCCCTGAGACATGGTTTCTCTGTGTAGTTTTGGTGCCTGTCCTGGATCTCGCTCTGTAGACCAGGCTGGCCTTGAACTCAGCTCTGTGCCTATACACAAACTTCATTAGTTGGATAGATACAAAGTTGGCCTCTATAAGGGCTTATGGGGTTTCCTCTTAGCAGTCTATAAGTAAATTCTTGAAGTCCTGACAACTAACTGTATTTGTGTTCAAACTTTCAGACTTGTCATTCCGATGGAAGTTTTTCATTAATTATTTACTTAAAATTAAAAAAAAAAAACAATTCATAAGTGTGTGCGAGAGGTATGTTGTGTGTGCTGGTGCCTGTAGGGGCCAGAAGAGGGCTTCAGATGCCCTGGAACTGGAGTCACAGGCAGTTGTGAACTGCCTACTGTGGATGCTGGGAACTGAACTCAGGTCCTCCAGAAGAGCAGTATGTGCTCTGAACTGCTGAGCCTCTTTCCAGCCCTTTAACTTACACTGTTAGTGTCATAACTGAGGCTGTACATATTTTCAAGTGTTTTGTAAAGAAATCTGCATTCTTTTTTATATAAATAACCTATTCCTATAGTTTTCCAATTTCCGTGTTGTGATGCTCATCCTCCCCTGTTGATCTGATCCTTTATCGACCAGAGAGAGCCACTTTTTGTCAAGAGTTAAGTGCCAACGGAAAGTCTTCCTATTTTGATATCTTAATTTAGTTTATACAAATACTTTCCTTTGGTCTGGAAAGATGGCTAGGTGGTTAATAACACTAGCTGCTCTTCCAGAGGACTCAGGTTAGCTTCCCAGCACCCATTTCCAGTGGCCTACACCATCTAACTCCATGGGAGTCTGATGCCCTCTTCTGGCCTCTACAGGTACTGCACTCATGTGCACAGCTCCCACTGCCCCCTGCCTGCACATAAACAAAAACCAGAAATTTAAAAACAAAACAAAACAAGCACAACTTTCCTAAGAATGCTTTGGATATTGCTGGGGTTTTTTTTTTGGGGGGGGGGTCTGCCATAAATTGTTTCTTTTATTTTCCCTATATTAAAATCATCTTTATTTTTGATAACCTGGATATCCATCTAGAGACTTAGAAAGATCTCTCTCTCCCCCTCCCTCCCTTCCTTTTTTTAAAAATCACTAACAGTTTTATCTCCCTCTTTGATCAATTTTGAGTTTTCTAGTTGAGTCTATATTCTTTTCTTTTCTTTTTCTTTCTTTCTTTTTTTTTTTTTTTTTTTTTTTGTTTTTTGAGACAGGGTTTCTCTGTGTAGCTTTGGTGCCTTTCCTGGATCTTGCTCTGTACACCAGGTTGGCCTCGAACTCACAAAGATCTGCCTGACTCTGCCTCCTGAGTGCTGGGATTAAAGGCGTGCACCATCACTGCCCAGCAAGTCCATATTATTTTCACCTGGCCTGCTGCCAAGACACTCCAGTACATCTCTGGATATAGTTCCTTTTTCCTCCAGATAGTTATAATTTCTGATGATGTTAATTTGTTCCTCAAATTCTATGTTTTCTCCATTATTGCAGATTGTCGTTGACTATAGGTATAAAATTTATAGTAGATTTCAAACTCTTAATATTGAAGAGGAACAGACTAGGGATGTGGAAGGGAAGGGGGGTGTGGAGAGTAAGGAAAGCACAGTGAGGCAGTGGACAAAACCAAACTGTATTATATGGATGGAGATTCATAATGAAACCACTTACTTTGTACAGTTAACATACCCTAAAAATACCTAAAGTAATGAAAATATTTTGTCTGTTTTGAGACGGGGTCTCATCAACCACAGGGTAGCCTTGAACTCACTGGTAGCCAAGGGGAACATTGAGCTCCTCATCCTCTTGTCTCAGCACCCCCTAAAGTTGGATAATCCCAGTCTTTAGGTCAATGGTTTGGAATGGCACTTACACCACACCCGAAGCCTACCTCCCTGGTACCACTTCTTTCTTCCCCCTTGGACCACCTGCAAATCTATTTATGTTCCAGTATACTGCCTCAAAACAGCAAGCAGCTGTTGTGACAATATGGGGGACCCCCATTTCTTCTCTTTTCTGGAGTTGTCTGGACTTTTCAATATGAAATTGAGAATCAGATAACATTACAAAAACATACACTAGCTCTTTATTGGAATTTCATTAATTTCAAACACTGATGGAAGGAAGGGTGACCCCTCCCCATTACACGATTCTTGACTTGTCTCTCCAGTTCTAGTCCTGTTTACGGATGGAAGGCCTTGAGGGATGGGAAATTCCTGGATCCGAGGCTAGTTTAGCTGCCCATCACTACCGCAGTAACCACAGGGACCTCCCTGGTGTCCCCTCATCGGCCTCTGAGCCAAGGTTCAATCTTATCAACCTCATGTGGGGTTGGAATGGAGCTTAAGGGAGAAAGGACTGTCACCAGCACCCAGGAAAAGGGGTTTTGGAGGTGAGGAGAGAGCAGAGAATACCCAGAACTGAAAGTCAGCAACTTTGGACAAAGACAGAATGAAAGAGGCCAGTATGGAGGGAGGGTTGAGGGCTGTGGGGAGATCTGAGAGCAGGCAGAGGAAGAGAAACTACCAGGAGTGGCCAGGGCAAAGCTTTGGGGAGGAGGAGAAAGAGGGACCTCCTGAGAGGAGCCTGGTCCCGAGCCAGGTGCAGCAGGCCGAGGAGCATGGTGGGTAAGAGGGAGAGCAGAGGGGAAGACAGATTTTTCCGCCATCTTGCTTTATCTCCACTCACTGCAGACTATAGCCCATCCAGTGGAGGGCGATGGCCTCAGTTTCAAAATTACTTTTTCCTGGGATAAATAGCATGCATCTAGAAATGCCAAGGCACACATGTTCTTTGTTAGCACTACCATCTAAGACATTGGGCATTCCAAGCTCCCCTTGCATCTCAAAGAGGTTGCTAATGTCTTGATTTTTTTTTTTTTTTTTATCAAAAGACAATTACTATTATAATAAGGAAAAAAGATGTTAGAAAATTCAAGGTCAGGGCTGAAATGTACCAGAAAGGGGATTAGAACCTGGGCCAAGACTGCAGACTTGAGGAAAGTCGGGAGTGGAAACATCTTGAAGACCTGCTGAGGAGCAGTCCTGGATGTATCCGGAAATGCCTCTGTCTCCATGAGGGGCCTGAGCTATCTGACTCAGAGTAAGCAGCCTGAGGCCAGTTCTGCAGGGACTATAGCTGAGTGCACATGCCTCTGGCTTGGTGACCCCATGGAGGTTGTCCTAGCTGCTTAGATAATGTAGCCCAAGATGGGTACCGGGAGCCAGTGCCCAAGACTGTGCCGAGGCAGCAAAGCCCAGCTAGTCTGTGGCTTCCAAGATGATGTGGAGGTTTCTGTAATTCTCTGGGGGCCTCTAGTCTCTCTCCCAAGCTTCTTCCTCAATCAGTCAGTCCTTCTCTTCTTGCTCAAGACCCAAGAGAAACTTTGTTTCTACTGCAGAGCACTTCGGTTTCAACTTGACCTTTGTATCTTAGCTCTGAGCTAAGGGAAGAAAGTGACCCTTCCCTCCTGGACCTTAGGTGAACAGGCCATGATCCAATAGGATACACAGCTATTCAATAACCTTTCTTCCTGGAAAGGTTGGAGGGATCTAGCAAAGCTCAGGAAGGCCCTGGCATTTGGGGGAAGGGCACCGAGGCAGGAAAGAGGAGGTGTTATCAGAGAAGCTGAGGTGTTCTGGTGCCAGGGTGCCGGGTGATCTTCAATGGTCCTGAGTTAGGCCCTTGGTGAGTGATGGTGAGTGGGAGGCCCTGGGCCTGGCAGCATCAACTTCAGGCAGGGAGATGGAGTCCTTGGGTGTATTTGCAGCCAGGCAAGTGGTGACCACATGCTACTCTATGAGCAGCTGGTGAGCTACAACCCCCCTAATTAGAGAGGGCAAGTCCTGTTTGAAGCCTCAAACTGAGGCTCAGGTTCTCATCAGCATTTGAATTCCTGCACATCTGGCAAAATAAAAACAGCTGTGAAGACAGCAGATGGAGAGGACAAGGAGTGTCCGTCCTTGCCTGCCAGCATCCAGCAGATACTGAGCCTTCCCATGCGTTTTCTCTGTCCCTTTTTCTTTTAGGCTTTTCCAAGGAACACGATGCCTGTAAACATGTACTCTGACCCCCAAAAGACACCCTCCAGGACCACGACAGCCCCCTTGTATTGTGCTATGTCCGTCATTTCCGATGGTCTTGGCGGGAACCGTCCCACAGACTCCAGCCACAGGATGACAGCAGGTCTATCTTCAGGCCCTTGGGCTGTGTGCAAGTCACAAACAAAACCAAAGAACACGACTCACTGCCCCAGAACACCACTTCTCAGCTACCGATGGGTTTGGCCTCCGTCCTCAGGGCTTTGTGGGTCAGCGGAGAAGTGTCCACTTACGTAGGATGTAATTTGAAGAGCTCCGACATGCCCAGCTATCCTTTGGCCTGAAATAGAAATCTCCTTGGGGGAAATGTGTTAAGATCAAGGCTTTTGTCAAAACAAACAGCTGGCTAGACAGGGGCAACCTACTTTCCACAGTTCATCACGGATTCCTCAGGCCTGGGACAAGGTTCCAGAGTCTCTTCCCGTGTCGCTGAGGCTGGACCTGGTGGACAGGCGGTGCCCCTGTGCTTGGCTGTGGGGACTGAATGCTGAAACCTCCTGGTCCCCTAGCATCTCCCTGTTGCTCTTCTAAAATCTGGAGGTGCCTCCTCACTGTGAATCCTGGTTTGACAAAGTCACGGGAAAGTTTATGAAAAACGATTCCCTTGTTCAAATCACGTCTCTCTGAGCGCTGCTCTGACCATCTTTAACACCACAGCCAGCCACTGCTAACTCTGGCTTTCCTGCCCTGTGGATGTTTAACGTGCTTTCACTTAGCACAGAACACATTTTGGTCTCATTATCATCTCCTGTTTCCTGTTAGAGAGTGTGGTCCGGGAAGGCGTGGAAGCTAGACAGGCTTTTGCTGTGGCAGGGGCTAGGTACATGATAAGGGGTAAGTAGCACCAGGCACCTTAGACGTGGAGGCGGTGGAGGGAAATTTCTACGGCTCTGATTCATGGAGAAGGCTCAGGGGATGAAGTCTTGAGCAGCAGGTTCCCGGAGAAATTGTTGTGAGTTAGTAAGGATCACGTCCACTGGCTTGGCTAAGATGATTCTTAGCTAGCTGAGTGTGGATTTAAAGTGTGTAACAGTGTTTAGGGAAACAATCCCCCTTACCCCCCTGATAGCTCTTACCTGTAGATGTACCATGCTCTATAGGGCATGAACCTCCCATCTGCCCCAAGCCCAGAACAAGAAACGAGGCCCAGTAATGTGTTAGGCACACTCCAAGATGGAAGACTCTTTGCTTGCCATTTTCTCATGCCCTCAATTGATGAAGGAAATCAGTGACATGGGTTTTCTTTGTTCACTGGAGAAATTAATTGGATGCCTAAGGGGAGATTAATGAAGCCATGACTTTCTTTGACTCTGAAAAGCAGGTTACTCTCAAACAATGGTGGTTTCAGAAGTTGGTTCAGTGGATAAAAGGGAAGTATATCAAGCAAGTACTGAAATATTCTGTTTTTCAACGTGTCGTATAGGCAGCACTCTGGGTTAGGTCCAGAGGGGGAAAACAGAAGGACATAGATTGGGGAACCACATGTCCTGCTAATCTGTGGGCAGTTATGGCTTGCACCTGGTGTGATGTATAACAGTTCCTCTTTTCTTGTTGTTTGTTTTATTTTGTTTTGAGAGGGTCTCAATGGAACTTGAACCTCCTCCCGCCTCAGCCCTCTGAGCACTGGGATTACGGGTTTGAACCACCATGGCTGGCTTTGTTATTTTTCCCCTTTAATTTCAGGGTCGCCAAGACTGACTTAGGAAACAAATAATGAACTTGGCCCCCAGCACAGAAGGCTACTAAGAGTTTCCAAGGAGTGAAGCAACATCCTTTCCCCCATCTGCTAGTCGGGTTCTGGTGGGTTAATGTGAGCGCCCTCAGCAGGCAAGCCGGATGGCTCCAATAGGAGCCATTGAATGTACACACGCTATGAAGGTGACACCCTCTGGAGTCACCCCTGAGGTACACCATATGAAGGGTGACCCTTGGAGCTGCACACAAAGCACTGTGGGTGTTGGGTTTGTAAAGGTTGAGAGGTCAGTGTCTTATTTCAATTGGCCATTTAGGATCACGGTCATGCCTCATCTTCCTCATTAAGTCCTCTGGTTGCAGGTTTTCAAGGAAGCCCTCCAACACATGTGAGTTGATCTGAGCCGTTTCTAACCATCACCTCTCAATACGAGCCCTGTAGAGACCTTTAGGCAGTAAGTAAGAGGATAAGCACATGCTGGGCCCTGGCGGTTGATGTAAGAGTCCCTGTAGGGAAGCAGGGACCTGGGCTTGTGCAAGGTTCTTGCCTGTGGGCTGGGGTGGGAAACTCTTATCTCTCTTCTAGACTTGACCAGGGGGTCAGGACCTCCGAAATCTGGCTCTGTGTTGGATGACCTCACCACCTATAGATGATGACTTGTTTGCTGAGTTTCTTACAGAGACACAAACTTGGAGAATGACAGTCTCTGGCCCTCTGCTGGAGGAGGGATGCAATGCTGGGAGTTCCTGGTGATGGGGAAGGTCTCTCTTCCAGAGAAGTGGAGGCGAGAGAAGAAAGGGAACAAGGTGTGGCTTTATCGCTCCCTCCAAGGCCCTTGTTACAGGCTACCATCGTTTGGTTAAAATGACACCACCTCAGGCCTTTCTGGCAGGGCTAAAGGCAGACAAGACAGAGACCTGAGAGACTGGAGGTCTTCAGACTTGGCCTGGCCCTAGGCCTTCTGAGGACTGGCAAGTGTCACCTCTCAATTGCAAGAGAGAAGTGTGTACCTGGGGGTAGGAGATGATTGGAAAAAAAAAAAAGGAAGAAAAGGAGACAGTAATGAGATCTGCTTGCAGGGAAAAATTTCTATGACTAATGACTTCCATCTACATCTTATTGGCCCAAACCATATCACGTGATTGCCTCTACACCGCACCCCCCCACACTGGTGATATAATTTTAGAAAGATAGCAAAGAAACCCGTGATTTATTGGAGAACAAAGGGAGAACAGGAAAGACAGATTGGACACCCAGCGATGAGCAGTGTGTTCTGTAGGGGACTGGGCCTATATCTTGTTCACTTTGTGAATCCCCACATCAGATGGAATTGGAAAATGTGTCCCTATATCCTCAGGTTTCTGCTCAAGATGAGCCATAGTATTCCCAGGTCAGAGTGGAGCAGAGAGAGGCTGAAGAGACCCAGGGTATCTTGTACATAAGAATATCTTATACAGTGTGCCCTGGCTTCCACTGATGGAGAGGAGTAAGCTTCTCCCAGCCCCTGCAACTTCCATCTTAGATCAGGGATGATGGCCCTGGTTCTGTGGGTTCTGTGTCTTGGCTGTGTGGAACCCATGTCCCTAGGTCGGGGGCACCTGGTATGGCCACTGTTCACCCCCAAAATTCCAAGGAAATCTTAATTTCAGCATGCTGGGTTGGGAGACCACGTGTCGGACCAGTGCCAGGCAAATGTGCCCTGATTTCTTTTTCGGAAACTATGGTCAGCATGATGGAGAGTAAAATTGGAAAGGCTAGTAACTGGAGCCCAGGCTTGGGTAGGAGGAGGAAGCCACAGGGAACCTTATTTCAATTTGGGTAAATGGCAGTAGCTACCAAAGTCTGCAGAGTAGAAGGGTCGCCAAGGGCTGCCTTAGCCCCAGTCTTTCCATAGATATTCTGGCCATGAAGCCAGGTGCAGGTTTGAACCTCAGCCACCCACAGCCTATCAGTGACCTTGAACAAGTGGCTTCACTTTACCTCTACAATTTTTGGACACAGATCATGGAAAAACAATGGTACTGGTGCCTCCCTGGGTTACTCTTAAGCAAATGAGTTGAAGCCAACAAGCTCAGGCCCTGATTCACCCATGTAGTCTTCAATAAAAGACTCTCCTCCTCCTCCTCTTCTTCCTCTTCTTTCTCCTCCTCCTCTTCTTCCTCCTCCTCCTCCTCCTCTTCCTTCTCTTCCTCCTCTTCTTCCTTCTCTCCATGTGCCTAGTGCTCTCATGGGTTCAGGGATTCATAGAGTGAGCAAGATGTAGTCCCAGCCCGCAGGGCACATTGCTCATTGTCTGCTTGGTGTCCAGTCTATCTTCTGGGTTCTCCCCTTACTCCCCAGTAAATCATAGGTTTATTTGATATCTTTCTAAAAATTGTATTTCCATCTTTTTGGTGTGTGTATCTGGTTGAGACGATCACCGTGGTGTGGTTTGAGCCAGTACAGTGCAGATGAAAGTCACTAGGCTGGATCCAGCAAGATTCTTCAAAAGGTCATGCTAGAGGTGCCAATGACGGGACAAGCTGGTGATAAAAGCCATGTGTTAAGACAGGACAAGAAGCATGTGAGTTGTTCCTCATGGCAGGAGATGACAAAATAGGACGATAAGTCAAATCTCTTCAGTTGTTTGGGCCAGTAAGGTCTTGTTGGAGTGTAACTGTGACATAGATCGTGTAGTTCCCCCAAGCAGGAGTCTAGCAATCTAGCCTTTTCAGAAAAACAGTCACCCAAGCCCTCTCAGTGCATCAGTGTGTCCTGTACCAGCTGTGGGTTTCTTGTTCCCAAGTATCTCAGTGATACAGGTTAAATCCTGCTCAAGGATTAAACTGAGCGTCTGGCTTTCTGGCTGTTCAGAGAAACACTGGAGGGTGTGTTGTCCTGCACTTAGATGGCTTCTGGATCCACCAAGAGGTTGCAAGCTTTGGCTTGAAGATTCAGGAGAGGGAGTATACTGTGAGGGGTCGCAGGTTGTAAGTCACAGAGACTTCCTATAATTAATCTAAGCAGGAAGAGAGGTTTACATATAAAGGGAAGTTAAAGCAGTGAGAGAAAGGGCGTGAGAACGTAAATGAGATGGCTGGAATCAATGTTTCTCTGGAGGAAGAATGGATGACCGGACTATTGTGTTTATACCTAAGTTGTTCTCTTACCAATAAGACTCGGAAGTCAAATATTGAGGTGAAAACCCGATAGATCAAAGAAGTGTCAGAGGAGTGACCAGCTGACCTTCTCTCCACACTCCCTAGACCCAAAAGGAAAGACCAAAAGCCCGTGATTCTCCAAGTTCCTCCCTATTCCTTCCTGTGTCGCTCTATCCATATCCCGGGTCCTCCATAGTCTCTATGACTGATTCTTGTGAACTAGTCGCTGGCTCCACCCCCTGATTCAAGGTTAACTTTATTAACACAGTCTCGGGGTGTCACAGTGCAATCAAATATCCCACAAGACCAGATTCTTGGCTATGAGAAAGCTATGTTGCTGTGGATATCACTCTGTATGCTGTGAATGTGTTGCTCTGATTGGTTAATAAATAAAGCACTGATTGGCCAGTAGCCAGGCAGGAAGTATAGGCGAGACAAGCAGAGAGGAGAATTCTTGGAACAGGAAGGCTGAGTCAGGAGTCACCAGCCAGACACAGAGGAATCAAGATGTAAAAGTACACACAAGCCATGTGGCAACTTATAGATTAACAGAAATGGGTTAATTTAAGATATAAGAACTAGATAGCAAGAAGCCTGCCACAGCCATACAGTTTATAAGTAATATAAGACTGTGTGTTTACTTGGGTCTGAGTGGCTACAGGAGCCAGGTGGACACAGGAAAACCTCAGCTACACTATGTTGACAGTTCACCAGCTGATTCCACAGGAGAAAGGTTCAGTTCCCAGGAGGGAACCAGCTAAGAAAACTTAGCTCCTAGGTTTGACGAGATGACTCAGTGGGTAAAGGTGCTTACCGCCAAGCCCAATGGCCCATGTTTGATCCCTGGGACCTACACCATGGAAGGAGAGAACCAATTCCCAAAAGTTGTCCTTTGACCTCACACGTGTGAGTGGCATGTGCTTGCTCTCAACTTCAGCCCACCGTTCATAATAAAAGTTAAGGAAGAAACAAAGAAACCATTCAGCTCCTGGAATGGCAGGACAGCACTTTTAAAGCCCTCACTTGAGTTGGTTGCTGTACTTTCCCTCGGCTACCGATGGGATGGCATGTCCCAGATGGGACGGCTCCTTCGGCCTGAGCTCTTGGGGACAGGTATGTGGAACAAAGCCATGTCTGCTGGGAAGTGAGCCATGACACCCTGGGCTGTTGAGATTTGGGGTTACTACCTCACATCCAAGGCGATGGAGCCCAACACTGAGCCCACGGCGCCTCCTCTGAGTTCAAGGGTGTTGCCTGAGCCCGTCTTGTGGGCACACTGTCCTTGTCTTTGACTGTGTGCTGAGGCTCTAGGGCAGACAGCAGCAGAGACGCAAGTTTGAATTGATAAGAAACGTTTTGTTGTTTTTTTTTAAAAATTAGATTCTACTGGATTGCCTAAAAATTGAAAACAAGACCACTCTGCTTTCTCACAGGGGCAAAAGGAGTTGTGGCCTGGGGTCCAGGAGCCTGTGAAAATACTCTGGGGGTGCCACAATGGGCTTGTTTCACGTTATTTGGTTTTACAAATATTTCTTCGTCACAGAGAGGATACAGGCTGTCGGTGAAGCGGTGGTCCTGGTGCACAGGTACCTACTCTAGGGAAAGGCATTAGCTGTCCTGGACAGACACTTGGACCCTTCGGACACGTGAGGCTGTAATGAGATGCGGTCATCAGTGGGGAAGTGAACTTGCCGGGTGCCAGCCTGCCAGTGCTTGATCAGAGGTGTTCCAGACTCCAGAGCTGTGGGCAATTTCTGTCCCTTAGAAGCTAGAAGGAGAAAGAAGAAAGGAAGGGAGGAAGTGGGAAGGGAAGGAGGGAGGGAGGGAAGGGAAGGAAAAGGAAGGGAAGGAGGAAGGGAGGGGAGGAGGGAAGGGAGGGAGGGAGGGAGGGGAGGGAGGGAGGGAAGGGAAGGAAAAGGAAGGGAAGGAGGGAGGGACGGAAGGGAAAAGAAGGGAAGGAGGGAGGGAGGAAGGGAGGGGAGGGAGGGAGGGAAGGGAAGAAAAAGGAAGGGAAGGAGGGAGGGAGGGAGGGAGGGAGGGGAGGAGGGAGGGAGGGAGGGAGGGAGGGAGGGAAGGGAGGGAGGGAGGGAGGGAGGGAGGGAAGGGAGGGAGGGAGGGAGGGAGGATATGAGAAGGAAAGCGTTGCAGAGCTCACAGAGCTCAGCTCCTTTATACTACGGATGAGGAAATCAGAAGGACTGGCAAGACGGCTCCACAAGTAAAGACCCTTGCCTCCAAGCTGGGTGACCTCACTTCACCCGCAGGACTCACATGGTAGAGGGAGAGAACTAACCCCCTCCCCCCCAAGGTTGTCCTATGACTTCCACTTGCATGCGAGCAACACACATGCATGCATGCATGCATGCACGCACGCACGCACGCACGCACGCACGCGCACAAATAAACAAGTAAGTAGGTAAATGTTAAAAGCAAAAATAAAACAAAACAAACAAAAGCCAACACACACACACACACACACACACACCACAAAAAGCAAAGGATAGAGGGATGGTTGGAGTTTTTCAGTTCTCTACTCACTCTGAATCTTAGGGGTTTGATTTCTGAGTAGACCTATCCTCTGGGAAGAAACGGCCAAGTAAGTTACCCTACCACAGAAAGGGTAGGTACATGGGCATGACCTTTTGACCCTCTTGTCTTAGTGGATTCTTCAAGGCCTTTGTAGCAATGGTGAGCTGAAAGAAGGAGGCTATGACTTTTACTGCACCCCAAAATTGTGCGTACCCTGAAATTAGCTTTTAAGACGCTAGGAAAGGCTACCTGTTGAGGGGTGGTTTCAGGCCTTCAAGCCGTCTTTAATCTCTTAGTCTGGCTCTGTTATGTTTGATTTTCCAGACTCTGTTTCATTTCCCTGGATGCTTGGTGTCCCCAAAGACACTGAAGTAGGAAAGAGACACTGCTGGTCCAAGGCCAGCCTTCGTGGACCCTCTGGAGTGACTTTCTCCTCTCTGTCATGTTGCAGAGATGTGAGGATGAGGGACAGCCTGGGCAAGATACATCACACAGACTGTCACCGTTGGTACCCTCTGGTCACAGCCCCTCCTACTTATCTATATGTAGGTCCTACAAGGTCAAATCAACCTCAGCCAGGTCCTCAGGAGAGCATTGTCAAGTTGCCGGACTTCTCTGTTCTCTGTTAAGGGTTTAGTCACCTTGTGGAGAGGTGAGTGCTGACAAGGTCTGTCCGCAGTCACCCTTGGTGCTGTGAGCTTCTGCGTCTGTGACGATCAATGCTGTGACTCCACCCTGCAGGTGTGGGCTTGCTCCTTTGTACCTGTATGCGCTTTAGTCTCCTGATGAAGGCCAAGGGCAAGGTTAGGACTCTCACACATTCAGCCCACAGGAAGCCGTGGGTAACCCCAGCCCACCAGCTTGCTCCTGAACATGAGTGGGAATCAAAGACCTCAGCATGGGGACGGTGCCTGCTCAGAACCGAGAGTATTAACGATGGTAGAGGGACCCAACCCAGCTGTTTCCTCTACTTTTAGTTCCTCTGTTTAGAAATACTGTGTTTGTGGCTTCAAATATATCCAGAAGTTTGAACCCCCAAAATAGGCTATTTGGCCGGGTTTCAAAGCCTCCAACAAGCCTGGCTCTAAATGTAGCTGTGATCTGGGGACTTGAGTTTCAAGTTCCCCTTGACTTGGCAAAGGCTGCCTTTCAAGCCCTTGAACTATTTATCCATCCTCATTTTCTCGACTTCTCTAAACTTCTTCCTTCCCTCTTCAGCTCCCCACCCCGGTTGTCTTCCGTGTGGCCATTGCCAAGGCCTCTCCAGCATGCTTGCCCGAAGTCATGGCAGTAGGAACCTTTATGGTGTGGTACTTTTCCGTCTTGTGTCCCGGGATGGACTGTAGGTTCTGGTGGCCAGGGCTGTCCCCAGATTTCCATCCTTCCTCTACTGAGATTTTATCTAGGACCAGTGTTTATGGATCATGGATCAGGTTCCAAGGGTGGCTTAATCATCGAGTTAGACACTGGAGAAAGTGTGTTCCAACCAGATTTCCAGAGCTCTGCCTTCAGACTTGGTCAAATGCACCTTGGAAGTAAACAAGTTAATAAGCAATGAAGACCTCTGGAGAACCTTGTGTAAAATACAAGGAAAGTCAGATAGAAACCAAGTCAGGTGCTGGCCAGCATCAGTCCCACCACTAGGCATCTCCTGCCATTCCGGCGTCTCCTGAGTGTGGGTCTCTATTTTGGGTACCCAAAGAAGTTAAAGGTTGGAACTGGATACAAGGGGCAGATTTAGAGTTCCATTCACACATGCCTTTCACCTTATATTTCTGGAAGAAAGGAGAATGTCTATTAGCTGCCGTTTCGGTAACTGAGGACCATAAGCTGGGTGGCTTTGTCATCTTCATCATCCTCATCATCCTCATCATCATCACAAACAGCAGCAGCTTGTGACCTATAGCTCTGGAGGCTGGAGGGACAAGGTCAAAGTGTCGGCAGAGCTGGCTGAGGCAGCTGGGAGGAAACTTTCCACTCTCTCTCCTCTCTTGGTGCTTTGTTGATAACCATTGGTGTTCTTTGACCTGCAGAGTTCTGCTTTCAGCTTCAGAGGGTATGTGCATGTGTGTGTGCGCGTGCGTGCGTGCGTGTGTGTGTGTGTGTGTGTGTGTGTGTGTGTGTGTTTGTGTGTAAATATCCCTTCTTTATTAGAATACCAATCTTACTGTGTTAGGGGTTCTTCTTAACTGACTATCTCTGCAACGATCCCATCCACGGCCAAGTAGGATGCTGTTCTAGAGGTTTTGGAGGTGAGGGCTTCAGTAGACTAGGAGAGAATCACAGTTCCACCCACAAGAGAGAGGACAGCCTTTTCTAAATTTATTGACAGTATTTGTCAATGTGATTCAGTGTGTGGTACCCACTGGCAAGGAAAATAAACAGCCAGGAGAATCTGAAAGCAGAGATTCCCTTTCTTTTCTTACCAGCTGTCCATCAACCCATTCACCCACTGTGTGTCCATCCATCCGTCTGTCTGTCTGTCCATTCATCCCCCCCTCTCTCTTCCTCCTCTCCCTTTCTCTCTCTCTCCTCTAGGATTTCCCAACTGGAAAACCCAGCTGTGTCAGGGACACCACTGGAATCCTAGTCACATATGAGCCATTGCCCAAGAACTGTAAGAAGGCCAAAGTAAGGCCCTAGCTATAAACCCCAGTCATGCTCTTGCCAACTTTGTGACCTGGAGTGTAGAGGGAAATTTCTCTGGTCCTGCTTGGCCCTGAGGTCTGGACAAATCTCCCCTACCTGCAGTCCCACAGCCGCTTATAAAATAATCACTCAGAGGCTTATGTTGGTTACAAACTGTATGACCTATGGCTTTAGTTCCTTGCTAGCTAATTATTTTATCTTAAATTAGCCCATTCCTATTAATCTATATGTTGCCATGTGGCCGAGGCATTACTGGTCTGCTGGTATCTTGTTGCTCCTTTGGTAGCGGGCTCCCATCTCTCCTGACTCTGCCCTACTTCTCTCTGTATCTCTGCTTAGATTTCCCACCTGGCTGTAAGCTTTCTTGCCATAGGTCAAAACAGCTTTATTTGTTATCCACTGGGAGCCACACCTATTCACAGCATACAGAAAAATATCCCACAGCACTGGAGACACTTTCTTTGAACCTCGGGTTCTTTATTCATAACATAGGAAACACTGGAGCAGAGCCTGATACTCAAGGGATTCTTGGAAGAAGAAGGTGGTGGTTACTGACATTTACATTATTGAGTGAGACATAGCAAGGGGCAGAGTGGAGCATGGACTATGTGTCAGGTTCTAGAACTTCAATAGAAGACATTCCTCAGATGGAAGTCCGAAGCATTCCCACAGCCATCAGCTCATCTGAACTGTCCTCCCAGTGATCCCGGAGCTGTGATTCTCTTTCTGGATTCTGATAAAAGCCTAAGACTCTCCCATGGATAACATATGTGCCTGGACGGTCCTCACAGAGTAGTGTCTGCCTGAGGCAGATTGGTGGCTCCTTTTCAGCCCATCTGTGGAAGCCAACCCAAAAAAACAGGTTCATAAGAGAAAACAGCCTGAGGAGTTTGTTCATCCACCATCCATCCATTCAGCAGCCAAGCACCATGTGGGCAGTGGGAGGGGGGGTTGTTGTTGGTGGTGATGGTGGTGGTGATGGTGATGGTGGTGGTGATGGTGGTGGTGGTGGTGGTGGCGGTGGTGGCGGTGGTGATGGTGGTGATGGTGGTGGTGGTGGTGATGGTGATGGTGGTGGTGGTGGTGATGGTGGTGGTGGTGGTGGTGGCGGTGGTGGCGGTGGTGATGGTGGTGATGGTGGTGGTGGTGGTGATGGTGATGGTGGTGGTGGCGGTGATGGCGGTGATGGCGGTGGTGGCGGTGGTGATGGTGGTGGTGGTGGTGGTGATGGTGGTGGTGGTGGTGGTGGTGATGGTGGTGGTGGTGGTGGTGGTGGTGGTGGTGGTGGTGGTGGTGGTGACGGTGGTGGTGTCTAGGCAGGATGCAGTTCCTCAAACTGCCCACAGGGGGTGCTGGCCACGAGGGCAGCATGACTCACTGTTATGCAGAAGTAAGGCTGTCTTGGGTCAGGTCAGAGTGGGAACTATTTCTGCCATGGAAGTGTGTGGGCCCAGTGGAGGGAAGGACATTTGAGTAGGAAAACGACAGATGACTTAAACTGTGGGCTCAAATGACATGTTGATGTTTCTGGGCACCACCCCAAGAGTTGACACAATGTAGTGGTGTCTGCCTTGCCTTCACAGTAACCAGTTGGTAAATTCTAAAGTCCTACCTTTCTGATAGAAGTGTGTGTGTGTGTGTGTGTGTGTGTGTGTGTGTGTGTGTGTGTGTATTTTTCCATGTTGTTTCTTCAAAGTTAGTATTCTTAACACTGCAACAATTTACACCAAACACAGGACATTATCTGTCTGTTTTCACCCATGTCACGAGGGGCCCTTTGGCATATCTGACATGTAGGGCCAATGCCATGGAGGTCAGGTAGCCCTAGCTTGGGTCTCTGTGTCCGCCATACAAGGGAGTCTCAGATTCCCTGATAGGGCTTCCCATGGAGGGGTGCACACCCGTGCTCGGTGCGTGAGGCTTCCTTCCCAACCCATCCCTGCTGTTTTCCACCCATACTCCACTGGAGGCCAAGAGCAGAGAGTCCCTGGAGTGAGATGTGTTAGTCTGGGGCCCATTCACCCTTAGCTCTGTGGAAAGAACATCCGTTTGGTTCTGGTTCCCAATGCTTCAAAAGGAATTTTTCTGAAAGACTTTAGTTCCTGCGTGGTTGGGCAGAACGGCTGGGGTTTGGGTAGGGTGCAGATTCCGGTTAGCCCAGGGCTGAGGTCTGTTCTGGTTTGGGTGTTACAGGGAGGTTGTTTTCTGGCCTCTTATCTCAATCCACCCCAGATGGAGATGGTAAGGGGTCGTGGCCTGGGAACCCACAGCAAGGAGATTAGAGCAGGATGTGAGAAGTGCGTTCCCTTCTGAGCAGGATCATCAGGCAGGCTAGGGAAGATAAACAACACTTTATTCTGCCCAGGGCAGCTCTACATTCTGTGAGTAAGGAGGAGTTTGATCTAGCAGGGATCCAGGACAGTGATTTCCTGGTTCAGGCTGGGCCACAAGCTTACAGTGTGACCCTGAGTAAATCAGATCACTTCCCTGGAACTTGGGGTTTTCTGTGGAAAACCTTGGCCCTGTGGTGTCCCATAGGCAGATTGAGGATAAGCTTCCTCCCTCACAGTGTCCAAGTGATGCCTAAGGAAAGCACCAGCTTGGGAAGTACAAACAGCGAGCTGATAGTAATTCCTGTTTTAGCTGCCAGTTGACTGTCTGGGGATATACTGAGAGGAGGTTCACTAGGACAACCGGCTCTTCCCAGTGATGGCCCCTCGGCTGGGCGCCATTTTGCCTTCTTGGGTGGGACTCCAGCAGTTTCTCTTCCTCTGCTTTGTGACCAGCAGCACACTGCCCTGCACCTGAATTTGCCTCTCTCTGTCCTCTTTCTTTCTCTCTTCCTCTTTCTTTATTTATCTTTTTGAAGTTTACTTGAAAATTTCATTAGAAAATGTTCATTACAAAAAAGTTCAGAAAAAAAGAGAGAAGAAAAGAAAAGAAACAGAGGAAAAAAGAAAAGAAACAGAGGGAAAAAAAAAGAAACAGAAGGACAATTCCTCCATGGAGAAAAGGCCATTTTGGTGTGTTCCTGCTTTATTTCTCTTTTTTTTTTTTAAATAGTTTTGAGGGGTTTTTTTGTATATGTAGTTGTGACGGGTAAAGCTAATTGTGTATTATGCTTATTTTTCTTTAAAATGGTAATGTAGCCTTTCCCTACACTAATTAAATGCATTTACAGCATCACCTATGTTTCCTGGAAAAAGGCTGGGTGTGGAATAATGACTTTCCTCTGAGGTTGAGTCTTTCTAACTTATTGTTTCTAACAGACTGGGCCTGGGAAACTTCCCACCAACCATAATAATGTATGTATTGTATTTAAAATCATAAAATCTTATATATTTAAAATACTTTTATCTGTTTTTTAAGCTTTTACAATTTTTGTGTGTATGTGTTGGTATGTATACATGTGCATGTGTGTGCGTGTGTTTGTGTGTGCATGTGTTTGTGTGTGCATGTGCATGTGTGTGCATGTGTATGTGTGTGCATGTTCACATGGCAGCCAGAGGTTGGCACTGGGTGTCTTCCCCATCACTTTCCACTTTCTTTTTCTTTTTTTTTGGCTTTTCAAGACAGTGTTTCTCCTTGTGTCCTTGGCTGTCCTGGAACTCACTCTGTAGCCCAGGCTGGCTTTGAACTCACAGAGATCCACCTGCCTCTGCCTCCTGAGTGGTGGGATTAAATTAAAGGCGTGCACCCAGCAGCCACCTTATCCTTCAAGATACATTCTCTCTCTGAACTTGGGGCTTGGTATTTTGTCTAAACTAAGCCCCAGGAATCAGCCTCCTCCGCCCTGGGATTATCAGTGAGCACTGTGGCACCTCGCTTTACCTCAGGTTCTGGGATCCAAACTCAAGTTCTCAAGCTTTCGTGATAAGCATTTACCTACAGAGCCATCTCTCTGCCCTTCTTTTATTTTAATTTTAAAGAGATTCAAGAACAGACAGAGAAGATTAGGGGAAGAAGAGGCAATCGGAGGGAGGCTGCCTCCAGCCCAGCGGCCGGTCTGGCTGGCCTGTCTCTGGGAAGCAGGGGTCTCAAGGCCCCTGAGAACTGCCTGGGCTGGGTCAGGAGTCAGGTAGCATGTGAGAGCTAATGTGTAAGGAAGGCAGAGGCTGCGGGTCACCCCCTCCTCCAGTCCCAGTCTAGGAGGGAGGCATGCAGCCTGTAAAACAGGGCCTTGCAGTTTCTGAAGGAAAATGAAAAGAAAGAAAGAAAAAAGGTCTAATTATAGAGTTTACAGTTCTCCTTTCAAGAGGTACAGCCCAGTTGCATTCTGGTAATGGAAGCAAAATTAAAAATATGAGCAGGAAATGAAATTAATTTCAAAAAATATCTGAAAACAGGGATTTTGTGGCTCCATCCCACCGGCCTGAGTTGACTGGTGCGGTTTCCCCGGGACGTGGTGATTAATAGGACAGAAATGAGGAGGTGTGAATTGATTTTGGACCTGGGTGGGGAGCTGGGAGAGGTTGGCATTAGCCCACTGGCTATGTTTGCATTTTCAAGTCCCCCAGGGTGGCCACCTCCTGGACACCTCTGAGGGTGGGGAGTTGGAAGGGACTGAGTGCCCTCACAGGAGCTTCTAAAAGCAGTTTGTTCTCCCCTTTGCGGAGGTGCGGGCTCAAGCAGCCGCCACCGGGAGACCCAGGCTCGGTCCCTTGAGCACAGAGGTGCCCAGAGCTGAGAGAGCCCTGCTGCTCACTGGCCAAGTGCTTAACGGGAAGGTGTGGGAGGAGACAGTCCAGTGCCGGGGAAGCGGCATGAAACATGGCCCTCCCTCCCCGCTTCGCTCTTTTCTCCCCTCGGTACAGAGACTCCTTTAGCATCCTGAAGAATGGTTCCGCAGCAATGACGAATCCTCAAATGGGAAAAGACCGCCGTCTGGGAGGGAGGGCGGGCGAAGGCCACGGTGCAAGGCATTTGTTTTATCTGAACTTAAAACTCGAGACAGAGGCTGATTTCACTGTCATCCAAGACACGGATAATTAAAAACAAAGACATCTTTAAGAGGGTTCTGAGGCGGCTCGCCCCTCCCCCGCCCTCCCCCTCCAGATCCTTCATCTCCACCCCCCATCTCCTTTTCCCAGAAAAGGCTGGGAACACTCTTAAAAGTTAAAATCATCCTAACGAGAGAAGACACGTTCTTGAAGAAATTTTGACTTATAGTTTACAGCTTTGTAAGCATTTCAGTCAAAAGATGTCCTGGGCTCAGGCACCAAGTGAAGGCTGCATAGTTTCGATGCTAGCTTGGTCTTCTGTGTGATTATTTTTACAACATTTGCAATTAAATGCAGATTTCATGTGCCTCATCTGACTGGACAGAGACATTGGAGCTTCTGGAAGCCGTGGCACATGGGCTCATACACGCAGAGTCCATGTGTTGGAGTCAGGAACACCATGCCTACACACGTTTGCCTGTGAACCTCTGCCCAGGACCCCCGGGGCTTGAGAAGAACTGCTGTTCCCGAATCTATGCTCTGGAAATGGATCTTCTGTGTCACTCATTTGTGAGGAACATTCTCAACTGAAAGTGTAGGGCTAATGACTGCTTGTGTGTGTGTGTGGTCCCTGGTCTTGCCTTGTTAGGCAAGTGCTCAACCACTGAGCTACATCCCACCCCTAGACATGTTTTTAGATTTCAGAAATCTAGAAGGAAATATGAGTACACATGTTCTTGTATTTTGGTTTTGAAAGGAGCTTCTCTCTTTGTGTACATGTCTGGAGTGACGTGTGTGTGTGTGTGTGTGTGTGTGTGTGTGTGTGTGTGTGTGTGTGATGTATGTGTGTGTGTGTGTGTGTGGTGTGTGTGCATGTGTGTGTGTGTGTGTGTGTGTGTGTGTGGGATATGTGTGCATGTGTGTGAGTAGGGATCCTGGAACAGAAGGACAGACATATCGGTGAGATGGCAACCAGCCATGGTTCTGACAGAAGGCCTCGGAATGTGGCAGTTACTACCTCAGCAGAGAAGGATGACAGAGACTGTAGAAAGCTGGAGTGCTCCAACAACCTCGTGAGCTTGACATTCAGCAGTTTTCCAGAGAATTCTATATTGCTCTGGAATAGCTGGGATAGCTCCTCCTGCTTAATCCTGCCTGTTACGTGAGAAAGTTAACCCCTCACTCCCCGGGTCTGTTTCATAGGTAATAAAGTCACCAATGTAAGATCTGAATTTCCCTCCCCTCCCTAGACCAGCAGGGTAGGGGACAGGATAAACTAGGCCTGGAGTGGCATAGGGACCTTTCCTGGAATCTGGCTGACCTCAGATAAAAGGATCTTGCTCTGAAGCTCCCATGAGGCTGTAGGGTGACAGCACCTCACTAGTGTTGGGACCCTGTGTCCTTCTGCCTACACCCTCCCCCCCCCCTGCAAACTCCTGCTTCTGGATAAACAGAAAGACTGTGCCCAAGGACCCGTCACTCAGGCCTAGGAAGGATCTGAAGCAAGTTTCCAGTGACGGGAAGAAGAGCGGAAAGCCTTGTCCTGGCAGGGCACTAAGGCAGGAGGCGTTGGGCCAGACCCCTAAATGGGGCTCAGCTATAAGCCATGTAGTGGACCAAGATGATTTAACCTTTAGCACCTCCATATGTGAACGCTTGTATTCTCTGAAGTGTCAGCTTGATGCATTTTGAGTCTGTCTTTGACTGCCCTGAGCAACCTCACGGGAACAGCGGCTGCAATCAGCATCCTCAGGCACCCCATTCCTTTCTCTCCTGGAACACCTTTCCGAGTCATGCCTGAATTATCCTGGAGCCAACCTCCCTTCCTGGTGCAGCTGCACCACACGTGGCCATGCCAGCTGGGCAGGAAGAAGATACACAGTGGCCCAGTGGCCAGCAGAGTGCCACATACATTGGTGCCCAGGTGGAGACTGCCAAGTTCGAGTTGCTGATCCAGAAGGTGAACTCGGGACCTTTGGACATTGAAAGTTAAATCCGTTGTCAATTTTTTCCACCCCTCTTTCTTCACAGAAAACAATATTAAGACACCCCCGCCCCACAGTCCTTGCCCTGACTTCTCTCCAGTTGGGCCTTTGACGTCGGTTTTCCCATTTCAGAATTGATACAGAATCTCCAAAGATAACCAAACTGCTGTTTAGACATTTTCAAGATGCAATTTGAGTTCCAGGCAGGAGAAAGGGGTGGATAAAAGAGATTATATGATAATGATATGGCTGTGGGAAGCCTGTCAGATAAAATTCGTTTTCTCTGGTGGGCAAGCTATTTCTGGAGCTGTTCTGGGTCCCTCCACTGAGGGATGTGTTTATCCTAATGGGAAGCAGAACCAGGCTAGGCCGCAGGGCCCTGCATGGCTTTTAACATCTTAAGACACCACAAGAGACGTTTGTGGTGGTCAGAGGACGCGTTTAGTGTGCTCTGGCCCTTTCAATGTGTGCTGACTTGGCTCTGACAGGATCTGGCGGGAAGAGAGACGTCGGAGGCAGAGTGGGGGGAAGTGTGTCTCTCCAGACGTGCCTGCGAGAGAATTCTGGGTGCAAGGAAAAGCCAGTTTGCACCAACTGGTATGAAGAGCAGAGATGATGGATCTCACCATAGCCCAGAGGCATGGCTTCAGGTAGCGCTTCATCCGAGCTCCTGCTGTGGCTGACCTGTTCTTTGTTCATGTGCTGACTCCCCTTATACTGCAAGATGGCTGCCAGGAGCACTTTCAACAGAGGGAACGCTTTCCCTTCCGTGAAAACGGCCTGTCTGAAGCCACCACCCTAGTAGCAGCTGATTAACCTTTGTAAACTCTAGATTCGCCTCGTAGGCTCACTGGTCTACTCAGCGTTCTGAACCCAACACAAGGAAGGAGCCTGGAGTCCCTCTTCCTCCTTGGCCTGGGGCTAGGGAAACACTCCAGGGGCCAGGCCCTGACTGGACTCTGCCAGGAGGCTGGAAATGACAGTTATTAAGTGACCAACGGTTATCACAGCTAGAAATTTGGGAGTGGAGATCTAGCAGAGATTGCCAAGGCTGAGACGTAGGCTTTTCTGGTCTACAGATTTGATGGGGATCCAGACATTTAACAGCAAGCTAAAAACACACGTGTCCAAAGCACACGATCACATCTCCGTTTTCTCTCCTGTCACATGGACACAGCAATATGGACATAGACTTTACTAAGAACACGGATGTTTCATGAATGAACTCCAGAGGCCATCTAGTCCAGCCAACCTGGGATTTGCTTCCCTCACGGTGAGATGAAGACAGTTGTAGCTCCTTGCTACTTCTCTGCTCCCCAATGCCACTGTAACCTAAGTTGGCCTTGATGACATTCCCCGTGGAAAATATGAAGGATGACTTTGCTAGAGCTGCCAATCCTGGCTCCACTTAGCACAGCGGAGTACGAGCCTCCTGGACCCAAAAGACAGGGTTGAACTTGTGAGTAGGAACCCATCCTAACTCACACCTCCCATCTCTCCAGGAGTTCTAGAGGATGACCAGGGACAGTCTGAGGGTAAAGCCTAGCTGTGTGCCTGAGAGAGTAGGGACTGGGATGGAGTGACACCAGTGATAGACAGAGAGGAGAGAGGTATTCTGGGAGAAGGGAATGTTCTAGAAGATTGGGGGCCTTCTGAGTCCTGGGGTAGACACTCTGCTTTGGCTCCCACAGGTAGTACAAATCTCGTATAGAGCAACCGGGAAAGAGAGATGGGAGTTTTGAGGGCCACCTGGGGAGGCAGATGGGTCATTTCCT
Source organism: Peromyscus eremicus (assembly GCF_949786415.1). Lineage (NCBI taxonomy): Eukaryota > Metazoa > Chordata > Mammalia > Rodentia > Cricetidae > Peromyscus > Peromyscus eremicus. The sequence continues at coordinate 58,733,351 of NC_081432.1, read as the reverse complement.
AGTCCCACCTTCCCTGTTCATAGAATAAAAGCCTTGCTGTTTCCCTGGTCCAGGAGCTGCTTTCTCCAGCTCTTGTCTGAAGCTTGTCTTTTACTGTGTGAAAAAGATATTAAAACATGCATACCCAGAAAAACACACACACACACACACACACACACACACACAAAACTAGACTTTCTCCTAGGTCTCTTCTGCGTATTCACTCTGGGCTCTGAATATACAGCCTGTTCTCCATCTTTGTGTATGAAAACAGCCACTGTCCCCTCAGTATCCCCCAGATGGTAAATCTTTGAGGGGAAGCAGCAGCTCCCTTTGGCTCTCCACCCTGTTCTCTCTTTTTCTAGGCCTAGAACAAAACAAAGACTTTATAAACAGCATCTCAGAGCGGAGTTTAGGGTTTGTGGGGTGTAGCTTGGATGGTCCTGAAGTGTTAGGTCAGAAGGTTCGGGGCCTAGGAAGACTCTCTATTCGAGGCACACAGTCCATCTTTGGGGAGCCTGGTCTCTCAGTGGAGGTGCTTGGTACCAACAACCTGAGAGTGTGGACTTGGGGCATTGACTCCAGAGGAGGATGGAGGAGTCAGCCAGGGCTTAAAAGCTCACCTCTGTTGACCACAAGATGGCAACAGAGCTTCGCCAAGAGTCCTGCTAGGGGGTGGGAGTGGGTCCAGTTCTCTGAGGACCGGACGTCTTGTCCCTCCCTAACCTGACAGTTGGAGTATCCCTGAGCGTCTTCAGAGCGGTCTGGGCATTAACTGAGTGTGGGCCGAGTGTGCCTTCTCTTCCAGCTTCATTAAAGTCGGTTCTGACCTGTTCTTACTGAATGGTTCTACCTGTCTCGGTCCATTTTAGCTATGCCTTAAGCTCTGCAGGAGGTGGGCGACAGAACAGCATGGTTCTACAAGCCAGTGGGGCGATGAGTTGCTGGACAACGCCTAGAAGTGCTAGTGATGCTGAATTTCCCCAGTCCATTTTAGGGGAGGCTTTCAGTGACTTTCCATCTAGAAACACCATCCCCTGAGCTGGGCAGCGCTCTCTTAGGGAGCCTCTCAACTCTCTTCGGTTGGACTCGTTCATGTTCTTTATCATGGGACCGTGTCTGGCTGTTCTGGAGTATCTTGGTTGGCAGCTTTGAGACAAGTTGGAAAATTGGGCAGGAGAGTGGAAACTTCAAAACACCCACCACTGCCAGAATCCCACTTGAGCAGCTCACTCCACTGCCAGGGTACTCTTCTGGATGGCCAGTCAGGCTGTCCACTCAGGATTTCATTCCCGTCATGCTGATCATTGCTTCATCTTGGCCAGGGAAGGTGATGCCAGGGGAGAGAAGTACAAAATAGAATAAGACGCCAGGCATCTCAAAGTTGCTTTGATGAAAGTCCATGGGGTGAATGCAAGAAGGGAATGACTGCACTGATTTCAGAAATAGATGGTGCAAATAAATGGATGGAGTGAATGAATGGATAGTGTAACTACAGAAAGGGTGTGAATGAGTGGATGATGTGAATGAGAGAAGGGTTTGAAAGAATGAATGAGTGAATGGATGGTATGAATAAAGGCAAGGTGAATGAATGGATGGTATGAACAAAAAAGGGTTTGATTGAATGAGTAGATTGATAGTGTGAATACAGAATGGTATGAATGAATGGATAGTGTGAATGAGAGAAGGGTTTGAATGAATGAGTGAAAAGGTGAAATGAATAAGGAAAGATGTGGATGATGTGAATTAGGGAAGTGTTTAAATGAATAAATGGATGGATGATGTAAGAGGAGAACTTAAGTAAATGAGTGAAAAGATGGTGTAGAAAAGGGAATATGCATGAATGAATGGGTGGCGTGAAGAAAAGAAATGTGTGAATGATATTAGGATGCATGAATGAATAAAAGATGGCATGAACAGAGGAAAGATGTGGATGAATGAATGGATGGTGTGAATGAATGATATGACATGAATAAATGAGTGAGTAAAGAAATGGGAGCTGGATTGAAGAGAGGCCGGTCCTTCACCATGTACCTCTGGTCAGTCTGACAGTGTGTGTGTATTATTTTGCGGAGAGTCATGTGGCTTTGCTAGTCTCCAGGGAGCAGCTGTGCACAGACACCCAAGAAGTCAACCCTCCAACAAGAGGAAACGGCAGTGAGGAAGTCTTAGAGTGTTCTCTGCTTGCTGCAGTCTCTACTTTATTGTGGGGGGACTATTGGAAGGTTGGTGCCCTTCAGTAAAAATGATTGTTCCTACTCTGCCTGTAAATCAGAGGCACAGACTCTGGGAGCAGCTTCGTGATCAGGAGTGAGCATTGATTATGTATAAAGCAATGCATGAATACTGGCACCCACATACAGAGGAATCTTACTACTTGATAAATCTGTTGGGGATTTGCATACTCATTAACACTCATTAACGCCTGAGACCAGCGTGGATGGTGCTTGCAGCCATTCTTGGACACAGGCAGAGTGGCAAAAGTTTGAGTCACCTAATGGGTACATTCCCAGTTGTGAACAAAGTGACATTCTGCTTTCTGCCCCAGCTCTCTCTGCGTAAACAAGTGTCCCTTCTGTGGTCTATTTAGGGCATGTTTGGGACATTTTTGTGCTCCTTACTACTGGCTCCACTGTTGAAAATGGCCACAGGCACAGTGATGAAGAGGTGTTGGTACATCTGAAGCCAGAGCGGGCCAGCGGGCCTTACAGAGATGCGTAAGATACTTTTTTACATTTGTTCTTTGATAATGTCATACAGGCATACAATGCTTATGAGTGTCAAATTCTCACCCACGTCTATCCCACTTCTCTACAGATCTCCTTTTTACATTCTTTTCTATTCGTTTAGTTTTGTGAGCCACTGAGTTTGATCATGACTATCTGTGTGACCACGGGCTTGGAGTTGTCTGCTGGGGACTGGTGAGCTCTGTAGTGGGCACACAACTGAAGACAATGATGCCTTGCTCTTAGTAAATAGTTCAGTAGTAAGGCATAGGGCCCCATGAACTCTTCCCTCATAAAGAACTGTTACCGGGGTTAACCCGTGGCCAGCCCACTCCTGGTAACTACAACGGTGGGTTCACGCTTTGCGATGGTTGTGTCATGCCTAGAGGTGGCATTTTACAGCCTTCCTCCCTATCTTCTGGCTTGTATGTTCTTCCCAACCTCTATTCTTCATTGTCCCTTGAGCCTTAGAGGTGGCAATATAAATGCCTTGTTTATGACTGGTCCTCAATTATCATTTATTCTTAGCATCTTGGGCAGCCATGAGTCTCTGTACTTACCTCTATTCACTCTAGAGAGGCTTCTTGATTAAGGTTAGAATAGCTTCTGTCCATGGGTATAAACACAGATATTTAGAAGGCAGTTTCAATATTAGATTCCCCCCACTTTGGCCTATGACCTTCCCGAACATGGGTTTACTGGGCTTACAATACCATGCATGGATTCCCTCCTGTGAAGTGGGAATCAGATCCAACAAGAGAGTGATTGGTTGCCTTCCCTAACAACCATGCCACTATTGCATAGGTGGGTATATCATGCATGTTGATTTTGTAATTCACAGGGTTCACGGCTGCATAAGACCACTGATGCCTTTTTTCCACCAGCTGTCTGGAGCATATCTTCTGGCATTCAAAAGTCACCAGGGAATTTTCCTGCTCAGTTCAAACTTGCTTTCTCTGTGTCTTGCAGCCAAACTGTGTGATGTCTTTAGTAACAGGGCCTTATCCTCTAGTTCTGGTGAACAACCAGAAGAACTGACAAGAACCTACATTGTTTTTGGGGTCTCTATTTTGGGGCCTCCCTGACCAATAACTCCAGTGGCGGTATCCCACAGCTGGCACTAGGAACTCTGTTGAGTAGCAGCATTATCTAGGCATGCAGTCTATCTCACTTCAGTCTCTCTTTTATATTTTTAATTGGGTTACAAGGTAGTAAATTTTTGTATGACTTTTTGTACCATCCATTTTGGTTAACTCCCTCCAGTTTTAAACCCTTTTGGTCCTTGTCTTCTCTCTCTTTTCCTTTAGCCCATGCCCACTATCCCCACTCCCTTAAGCCATCTCCCCAAACTCTTTAAGGAGAAACACACCCGAGTAAGGCTACGTACCGATCAATTTACAAACACGTGATGCCAGAGCTCACGGTAGCCTGCTCTTTCATCTGTCTCTCGGGAAGCAGACAATGTTTCTGTCCGTTGTTCGGCGTGACTTCATAGACTGTAACCACTGAGAATAACAGCGACAGATTAAAGACTACAACTGTGAATAATGAAATGTATTCTCTCCGCCAACTCAGGCTTCTTTCCAACTGTCTCTCTCATGGGGAGTCATTATGAACAGTGTGGGGTGTATCCTTCCATATCTATTTCCATTAATTTGCATAGTTATTATAAATAAAATAGCATAGTTTGGGAGAAGTATCTATAAAAGATAAAGGTGATCTGTCGTTTAGTGCTTGGATTGCAGGCAGGAAACCTTTTCAGTATCTCTTTCCTTTAGAGTTGTTATTTCTGGAGGTGGAGGTCTAAGATCCTGTTACAGTGACATCTCTTTTATGATGTATCTCCCAAGGCAGAGAGCAGAGGGGCCTGGCAAGTGTTTTCTATAAAAATCTAATCAAAGATAAGGTCCTTGTCACACATACTTAGCTCTTGCTGATGTGGTACAGTGGCAGCCATAGACCATATGTGAATGAACAGCATTGCTGTTTTCCAATAAAGCTTTATTCTATTGTAGGAATTTAGTTTGGTTTATATAATTATCCCCTGGTGGACAGATAGGCATGCTATGCCCAGTCTTTCACTAGCACAGAATATCACTTGAACATTTCTGTAGTATTTCGGTAGAGTAGGATTCTAGGATTGGAACTGCTAGATGAAAAGGTTAAAGGATATAGATGCTGTGAATGCTTATATATGTTTCAAGACACAAATGGATAATGAAGGAGGGTTTCTGGAGAAAGTCAGGACTTTTAAATCTAGACTTACTTTCTGTCCATACACCTATGCTGTTTGTGAGACAAGGGCTCCAGCATGTAAGAGTCCCCGAAATAAAACCCGTTACGGTCCCTCTGCCATACAGATGCACGGTTGCCTTTATCACTGGATTAAAAGAGAGGGTCAATCCAACAGCACCCAGCCTTGGAGAGACTGAGGAAGCAGTCTGGCATCAGGGCTGGCTGTGGTCAAGTAGGCCAGGGGAGCCACTAGAGAGCATGGCCTGTGGTAGAGCTCGTAGTTGGCCCTGCTCTCGGGGCTTGTCACTGCAGTAGAGACTGCTGTAAGGGCATGCAGGGACCGGCATGAGCGGCTGGATGCTCACCTCAGGGCTGCGGCAGGCATAGGAAGATTGAGCTGGGGACGGGACCAAACGAAAGGCAGGAAATTAGCCTAGCATCCAGTCGGTAAGGGCTGCTCATGGCAAGCCAGTCTCATGAGTGAAGCCAAGGTGATGGGGGACCTGGGGACTGAGCAGATCAGGACCAAGGATGTGGCTCAAGAGAGGGCAGAAGCTGTGTGCCGCAGAGGTGCAGCTGAATACCAGTTAGATGGCCGGAACCACGGAGGGTGATGCCGGAGACACTGGCCTGTGTTCTGACAAGTGACCATGGCAATAACTAGGTAGCAGCGTCTGAGAGATCTCTTTTAATTCTGCATAGACTAAAGGTTGGTAGACAAGCAGTAATGCTGAGGTGAGAGGGGTAAGGGTGGCTGGTGCCTCCCAGATAATCAATAGTGCCAAGCCATTCAAAAATGTATAGAACACCGGCGACCTAGGAGTGAGTTTGTTGTGGTCCCTGTTCTCTGGACTCCTGTCGGACTAGCAGTGAGGGAAGGTGGACCTGAGGTTTATTCCCCTGCTGAAGGGGTTCTCATAGACTTCGAGTCTCAAATCATTCCTCCCCTGGTAGTTGCCACAGCAATGAAAAAAGTCACTGAGACACTTAGATTTCATTTTTGTTCCTTTTTTTTTTTTTTTTTGGTTTTTCGAGACAGAGTTTCTCTGTGTAGTTTTGGTGCCTGTCCTGAAACTCTTTTGTAGACCAGGCTGGCCTTGAACTCACAGAGATCCACCTGGCTCTGCCTCCCGAGTGCTGGGATTAAAGGCATAAAGGCGTGCGCCACCGCCACCTGGCTCATTTTTGTTCTTTCAAACAACCACTGATATGGAGAAAATTCAAATTTCCAAACAAAATTGAAAAGATTGAGCAATACATTCCAGCACCTAGTTCTCCCAAATTTATATGTTGGTTACTGAATCCAACAGTATTGGGAGGTAGGATCTTATGGGATACATTCCCAGTAACTAGGGATCTGCCCTCAGATCTCTAATTTTTTGTGTGCCCCCCCCATCCCCGTTACTGTGACTTGAACCTAGGGCCTTGTGCATGCTAAATCAAGCAAGTACTCCACTACTGAATTACAGCCCCAGATCTTCAGGTCTTTAAAGTTTTTATTTTGGAGCAGGGTCTCACTAAACTGTTCAGGCTGCCCTTGTATTTACTGGCTAGCCCAGGCAGGCAGGCAGGCAGGATGGCAGGCAGGCAAGCAGGCTAGTGGTCAGGTGGGCAGGCAGGCAGGCCGGCCTTGAACTTGTGATCCTCTTGCCTCAGCCTTCCACTTAACTGGGATTACAGGCAGGCTCTGCAGTCCTCTCTTACTTTACTTACTTTTTCCTGGCTCTCCTCTTCTATCCAGCAATCAATGAAGCAAGTAACTAGAGAGTTGCCCCCAGGATGATGGGCAGATGTCCTTCGAACACACAGCTGTGGGTTCCACCCATGATTCTCTGACATCTCCATGTCTACCCTGGCTTTCCGATTGCACAGCCCCAAGTGTTTCCATGGCCTGCGCATTTGCTACAACAAACCCCCACTCCTGAAAAGAAATCCAACACTTAAAGAATTTTCACAGCCTGTCCTGGCGGCTGCCAAGAATACATACTCCCAATTTTCAAGCTCAAATGTGCGTTTGTAATAACCCAGTCTCTGAGCACTCAGTTT